>NC_092173.1:17623386-17923386 GCF_045791955.1 Oncorhynchus clarkii lewisi | reverse complement strand
CATGGGGTTGTTCACTATCTAATCATGGCATGGGGTTGTTCACTATCTAATCATGGCATGGGGTTGTTCACTATCTAATCATGGCATGGGGTTGTTCACTATCTAATCATGGCATGGGGTTGTTCACTATCTAATCATGGCATGGGGTTGTTCACTATCTAATCATGGCATGGGGTTGTTCACTATCTAATCATGGGGTTGTTCACTATCTAATCATGGCATGGGGTTGTTCACTATCTAATCATGGCATGGGGTTGTTCACTATCTAATCATGGCATGGGGTTGTTCACTATCATGGCATGGGGTTGTTCAATCATGGCATGGGGTTGTTCACTATCTAATCATGGCATGGGGTTGTTCACTATCTAATCATGGGGTTGTTCACTATCTAATCATGGCATGGGGTTGTTCACTATCTAATCATGGCATGGGGTTGTTCACTATCTAATCATGGGGTTGTTCACTATCTAATCATGGGGGTTGTTCACTATCTAATCATGGCATGGGGTTGTTCACTATTTAATCATGGGGTTGTTCACTATCTAATCATGGCATGGGGTTGTTCACTATCTAATCATGGCATGGGGTTGTTCACTATCTAATCATGGCATGGGGTTGTTCACTATCTAATCATGGCATGGGGTTGTTCACTATCTAATCATGGCATGGGGTTGTTCACTATCTAATCATGGCATGGGGTTGTTCACTATCTAATCATGGGGTTGTTCACTATTTAATCATGACATGGGGTTGTTCACTATCTAATCATGGCATGGGGTTGTTCACTATCTAATCATGGGGTTGTTCACTATCTAATCATGGCATGGGGTTGTTCACTATCTAATCATGGCATGGGGTTGTTCACTATCTAATCATGGGGTTGTTCACTATCTAATCATGGCATGGGGTTGTTCACTATCTAATCATGGCATGGGGTTGTTCACTATCTAATCATGGCATGGGGTTGTTCACTATCTAATCATGGGGTTGTTCACTATCTAATCATGACATGGTGTTGTTCACTATCTAATCATGGGGTTGTTCACTATCTAATAATGGCATGGGGTTGTTCACTATCTAATCATGGCATGGGGTTGTTCACTATCTAATCATGGCATGGGGTTGTTCACTATCTAATCATGACATGGGGTTGTTCACTATCTAATCATGGCATGGGGTTGTTCACTATCTAATCATGACATGGGGTTGTTCACTATCTAATCATGACATGGGGTTGTTCACTATCTAATCATGACATGGGGTTATTCACTATCTAATCATGGCATGGTGTTGTTCACTATCTAATCATGGCATGGTGTTGTTCACTATTTAATCATGGCATGGGGTTGTTCACTATCTAATCATGACATGGTGTTGTTCACTATCTAATCATGACATGGGGTTGTTCACTATTTAATCATGACATGGGGTTGTTCACTATCTAATCATGACATGGGGTTGTTCACTATCTAATCATGGCATGGGGTTGTTCACTATCTAATCATGGCATGGGGTTGTTCACTATCTAATCATGGCATGGGGTTGTTCACTATCTAATCATGGCATGGGGTTGTTCACTATCTAATCATGGCATGGGGTTGTTCACTATTTAATCATGGCATCATGGGGTTGTTCACTATTTAATCATGGCATCATGGGGTTGTTCACTATTTAATCATGGCATCATGGGCTTGTTCACTATCTAATCATGGCATGGGGTTGTTCACTATTTAACCATGGCATGGGGTTGTTCACTATTTAATCATGGCATGGGGTTGTTCACTATTTAATCATGGCATGGGGTTGTTCACTATCTAATCATGGGGTTGTTCACTATCTAATCATGGCATGGGGTTGTTCACTATCTAATCATGGCATGGGGTTGTTCACTATCTAATCATGACATGGGGTTGTTCACTATCTAATCATGACATGGTGTTGTTCACTATCTAATCATGACATGGGGTTGTTCACTATTTAATCATGACATGGGGTTGTTCACTATCTAATCATGACATGGGGTTGTTCACTATCTAATCATGGCATGGGGTTGTTCACTATTTAATCATGGCATGGGGTTGTTCACTATCTAATCATGGCATGGGGTTGTTCACTATCTAATCACGGGATTGTTCACTATTTAATCATGGGGTTGTTCACTACCTAATCATGGGGTTGTTCACTATCTAATCATCGGGTTATTCACTATTTAATCATGGGGTTGTTCACTATCTAATCATGGGGTTGTTCAATGGCAGACATGTATTTATTTAAAATCTATCACTTGATGGGTTCATTTCAGGGAGACAAATAATCATGTTGTTTAGCAAAATTCTATATACCCGCCTCAGTCTCAGAGAAAGATGTACTGCTAGGTTTTACATAGTCACATCTAATAAATAACTACATCTGTCATAAATACATGTACAAATGACACATTTGTGACATCAATATTATTATTTGTATATACATAATTCAATACAGTAACATGAGATTTTTGTGTAAAACATTTGCATTTTACATTTTGAGTCGTTTAGCAGACAATCTTCTCAGAGTGACAGTAAGTGCATTGATCTTAAGATAGCTAGGTGAGACAACCACATATCACAGTCCAATACAGGATACGGACATTCCAGCTAAACAACTGATATATAGAGAACACATTTTCATATACATGTACATCTAAAATCTATTCATCAAAAATCTGAGAACAGTAATATGTTATACACACACACATACATAAGCAATCATTTCTGATGAAAAAACACACATGAAAAAATTGGTAGATATAGTGTTTTGGAAACTCTTCATGTACAGTATATTTCATACTGTTATGAGATACGATGCAAATGCATCACAATACAATCTGTTTCCAACGGAAACTGAAGAAACATTTTATCTTTGGCACATGCTCACATCTATTAGATAAACCGCGGGCCATTTGACATTTGATGTGACTAGTTCACACAACATTGGCTGTCATCTTATTACTCAAATGTAGTCAGATGGCCCGCTTTGTTGTGATAGTATTAGTCATAATGGCTTCAGATTGTTCACCAGGGAGAATCCTTTCTCAGGGATAGCTCATTCCACTCTAGTCAGCCAACACTAACCCAACAGGCTTTTGGCTCTCAGGAAGTGTCTTGCCACACAAGCAATTGCTTGAATATAGGCCACCACTCTTGGAAAACCATCCTAGGTAGCCAAAGCCAACAATACATCAACAGGCTCCTGGCAGAATACTGGACTGCTCTGTATGTGTGGGGTGAAGTGGGGAACCAACCTGTATACATACTGGCAGGTCTCAGTCTCACCACATCAGATACATGTATATAGGCCACTTCAATCAGTTGTCCTTAGGTAACATAATGAGATCCTAAAAGTAGAACTATAGCTTTTTTTTCTTGCACTTATTGACTTCTTACTGTAGTTGTCGAGCCACATCAAAAAGTAACAGTACTATACTTAAGTAATAAGGCCCGAGGAGGTGCGTTGTGACATGCCCTTAGCCGTGGTATATTGGCCATATATCACAAACATCCGAGGCGCCTTATTGCTATTATAAACTAGTTACCAACATAATTAGAGCAGTAAAACCTAACCACCCGATTTATAATGTATATTAGCTATTCCTAGTCACCTCCAATTGTTGTCCAGTCCTCCTCACCCATTGTGTGTTTATTTGTCTGCAGTGTAATTGTCTTTTCTTCAAATGAGTGTATGAAAGACATTACTGTAAGTATATTAATGTAAGTATATTAGCTCTCCAGTAATGAAACTCTTATTCAGTGAGTCCAGCCCACTTCACGTCCAGCTCCTATACAGTCTCTCGATGTCTCCGTCATCATAGAGAGATTGAATTAAAGCCAGGGAAACACTGCATCACTGTCTGTCTGATAAACAACAACCTTTCCCTCTAACTGTATATTCCCATGACTGTATTTACAGTCTCTGGACTTGACTGTCACCACAATGGCTGGAGTTTTAAAAGCAAATTGATGTGTGTGGCCGGCCTAATTTAAATCTACTCTTTGCATCTGTCACAAGGTAAGTTACTGTTCTATGGGGGTCATTCATCTGATGTCGATGGGCAGGACAGTCCTCTCCTCTCTTCTCTTCTCTTCTCCCGTCCTGTCCTGTCCTCTCCTCTCTTCTCTTCTATTCTCTTCTCCCGTCCTCTCCTCTCTTCTCTTCTCTTCTCCCGTCCTGTCCTCTCTTCTCTTCTCCCGTCCTGTCCTCTCCTCTCTTCTCTTCTCCCGTCCTGTCCTCTCCTCTCTTCTCTTCTCTTCTCCCGTCCTGTCCTCTTCTTTCTTCTCTTCTATTCTCTTCTCCCGTCCTGTCCTCTCCTCTCTTCTCTTCTATTCTCTTCTCCCGTCCTCTCCTCTCTTCTATTCTCTTCTCCCGTCCTGTCCTCTCCTCTCTTCTCTTCTATTCTCTTCTCCCCTCCTCTCTTCTCCCGTCCTGTCCTCTCTCTTCTCTTCTCCCGTCCTGTCCTCTCTTCTCTTCTCTTCTCCCGACCTGTCCTCTCCTCTCCTCTCCTCTCTTCTCTTCTATTCTCTTCTCTCGTCCTGTCCTCTCCTCTCTTCTATTCTCTTCTCCCGTCCTGTCCTCTCCTCTCTTCTCTTCTCCCGTCCTGTCCTCTCTTCTATTCTCTTCTCCCGTCCTGTCCTCTCTTCTATTCTCTTCTCCTGTCCTCTCCTCTCTTCTATTCTCTTCTCCTGTCCTCTCTTCTCTTCTATTCTCTTCTCCCGTCCTGTCCTGTCCTCTCCTCTCTTCTCTTCTCCCGTCCTGTCCTCTCCTCTCTTCTATTCTCTTCTCCCGTCCTGTCCTGTCCTCTCCTCTCTTTTATTCTCTTCTCCCGTCCTGTCCTGTCCTCTCCTCTCTTCTATTCTCTTCTCCTGTCCTCTCTTCTCTTCTCTTCTCCCGTCCTGTCCTCTCTTCTATTCTCTTCTCCCATCCTGTCCTCTCCTCTCTTCTCTTCTATTCTCTTCTCCCGTCCTGTCCTGTCCTCTCTTCTCCCGTCCTGTCCTCTCCTCTCTTCTCTTCTATTCTCTTCTCCCGTCCTGTCCTCTCTTCTCTTCTATTCTCTTCTCCTCTCCTCTCTTCTCTTCTCCCGTCCTCTCCTCTCTTCTCTTCTCCCGTCCTCTCTTCTCTTCTCCCGTCCTCTCTTCTCTTCTCCCGTCCTCTCTTCTCTTCTCCCGTCGTCTCCTCTCTTCTCTTCTCCTGTCCTCTCCTCTCTTCTCTTCTCCCGTCCTGTCCTCTCCTCTCTCCTCTTCTCCCGTCCTCTCCTCTCTTCTCCCGTCCTCTCTTCTCTTCTCCCGTCCTCTCTTCTCTTCTCTTCTCCCGTCCTCTCTTCTCTTCTCTTCTCCCGTCGTCTCCTCTCTTCTCTTCTCCCGTCCTCTCCTCTCTTCTCTTCTCCCGTCCTGTCCTCTCCCGTGTCCAGTCCTTTCCCGTCCTGCCTCTCCTCTCTTCTCTTCTCCCGTCCTCTCTTCTCTTCTCCCGTCCTGTCCTCTCCCGTCCTGTCCTCTCCTCTCTTCTATTCTCTTCTCCCGTCCTGTCCTCTCCCATCCTGTCCTCTCCCGTCCTGTCCTCTCCTCTCTTCTATTCTCTTCTCCAGTCCTGTCCTCTCCCATCCTGTCCTCTCCCGTCCTGTCCTCTCCTCTCTTCTATTCTCTTCTCCCGTCCTGTCCTCTCCCGTCCTGTCCTCTCCTCTCTTCTATTCTCTTCTCCCGTCCTGTCCTCTCCCGTCCTGTCCTCTCCCGTCCTGTCCTCTCCCGTCCTGTCCTCTCCCGTCCTGTCCTCTCCCATCCCGTCCTCTCCTGACCTCTCTTCTCCCGTCCTCTCCTCTCTTCTCTTCTCCCGTCTCGTCCTCTCTTCTCTTCTCCCGCCCTCTCTTCTCTTCTCCCGTCCTCTCTTCTCTTCTCTTCTCCCGTCCTCTCCTCTCTTCTCTTCTCCCGTCGTCTCCTCTCTTCTCTTCTCCCGTCCTCTCCTCTCTTCTCCCGTCCTGTCCTCTCCCGTGTCCAGTCCTTTCCCGTCCTGTCCTCTCCTCTCTTCTCTTCTCCCGTCCTCTCTTCTCTTCTCCCGTCCTCTCTTCTCTTCTCCCGTCCTCTCTTCTCTTTTCCCGTCCTCTCTTCTCTTCTCCCGTCCTCTCCTCTCTTCTCTTCTCCCGTCCTGTCCTCTCCCGTGTCCAGTCCTTTCCCGTCTTGTCCTCTCCTCTCCTCTCTTCTCCTGTCCTCTCCTCTCTTCTCCCGTCCTGTCCTCTCCCGTCCTGTCCTCTCCTCTCTTCTATTCTCTTCTCCCGTCCTGTCCTCTCCCATCCTGTCCTCTCCCGTCCTGTCCTCTCCTCTCTTCTATTCTCTTCTCCCGTCCTGTCCTCTCCCGTCCTGTCCTCTCCCGTCCTGTCCTCTCCCGTCCTGTCCTCTCCCGTCCTGTCCTCTCCCGTCCTGTCCTCTCCCGTCCTGTCCTCTCCCGTCCTGTCCTCTCCCGTCCTGTCCTTTCCCGTCCCGTCCTCTCCCATCCTGTCCTGTCCTCTCCTGTCCTCTCCCGTCCCGTCCTCTCCCGTCCTGTCCTCTCCCGTCCTGTCCTCTCCCGTCCTGTCCTCTCCCGTCCTGTCTTCTCCCGTCCTGTCCTCTCCCGTCCTGTCCTCTCCCGTCCTGTCCTCTCCCGTCCTGTCCTCTCCCGTCCTGTCCTCTCCCGTCCTGTCCTTTCCCGTCCTGTCCTTTCCCGTCCTGTCCTCTCCCGTCGTGTCCTGTCCTTTCCCGTCCTGTCCTCTCCCGTCCTTTCCCGTCCTGTCCTCTCCCGTCCTGTCCTCTCCTGTCCTTTCCCGTCCTGTCCTTTCCCGTCCTGTCCTTTCCCGTCCTGTCCTCTCCCGTCCTCTCCCGTCCTGTCCTTTCCCGTCCTGTCCTGTGCTCTTCTGTCTTCTCCTCTAATTTTTGCATGTGGATAGATGTCTTGTGGTGGGGATATTGTTCCTCACTTGGGTCAAAGCAACTCAACTCTAAATCTGATTAAACAAGTGTAATCTTTAGTATAACAAAACAGTTGTGATAGCCTGTATATTTGAAGGTTAACAATTAACGCAAGTCAGATAGGCCTAAGTAATACAACATGTATGATCTATTGAGTGGCACATTGGGGTATTGAGAATGTATCATTGCTTGTTGAAAGCAGCAAGCCATTGACTCATTTTCATCTGATGAGGATTGAGTCAGTCAGTATGGCCTGTTTCTGTGTGTGTGTGTGTGTGTGTGCGTGCGTGTGTGTGTGCCAGCCAACCACAGAGTCTGTGCACCAGTAGAAAGGAAGAAGAAGGAGCCACTCACTCAACACTGTTGGTGGAGGAGGAAATGACTTATTCGGTCAGGGACACAAAAACCCTCCACCCCATGGCTGTACCCCATGGCTGTACCCGGCCCACCATGACATTTCCATGTGGCCCTCAACATTATGTATTACATAAGCAAAACCTTCCACAATATGCTATTGTATCATTTGCATAATGAAAAATCCCAAAATATTATTATGCTTTTATTGTCGGACAGACCATTGTTACACCAGTCTTAGGACATGTGTTACTATTGTATGATGCAGGTCTGAAAAAAGGTTCACATGATATTTGAATGTGTCTGTGCCTAAAGTTCTGGGGTAGGAGAATCTGTTTCCAGACAGACTGGTGAACTCAGTATGCCACGTAGTGGAAAGAGACCCTGGAGGAATATATGAGCTTAGTCATACCGCCACGAGTGTGAGTGTGTTAAAGTGTGTGTGTGTGTGTGTGTGTGTGTGCGTGCGTGCATGTGTTCACCCTCTGAATGGGATGATGTGATGAACTGAGCCGATTCGCGTTCAAGCTAAAACAGCCCTACAGTACAATAACACAACAGTACTTCTTACCAAGCCGTATTCATTTCAGTTGCCTCCATTCTTTGTGACGTTTGGCACAGAATCCTATCAACATAGAGCAGAGTTTAAAATGGCCGCCGGCCTTTTCTCTCTCAACTGGTAGCAGTGTGACCCTGGGGGCCAGTGAAGTACTGTAGTGGTAGATGGTAGATATCAGAGGAAAGCTGTCAGAGAGATGTGCAACTGCAGTGTAACTGGAGCTTCCTGGGCTTTGTTTATTTTTCCTATGGCCCTAAAACATGGCTCCAACTAGGCCTACATGGCCAAGCTGCAAAGTCAAACTTGGCTATAACATTATACTTTTTTTGCCCTACAATATGCTTATTTTAAGGTTAAGGGTCAGAGCTTTTCCTTTGATCCTCCACCTCCTAGTATGTGTCTATACTTGTTCCTGGTTGGCTGAAGCAGTGTAGTAACCAGTAGCAGCTTATATTGTGGCTTCTACTGTTCCGCCTCTCTGATAAAAATAGATTTGCTTCTCAAAGTTCTAAAGCAGATGAATAAAAGGATTGTGACCAGTAAACAAAACACCATAGGAAGGTTTGTTTAAATCTAAACTAAATGATAGACATCTATCACTTAGTAGGTCTATCTTGTTTGTGTTTAAAAAAGGCCTAGTTTTATAGTCAATGATTTACCGTCACATATTGTTGTTATAGGCTACTGTAGACACGCAGGTGGTCCACTTCCTCCATTCTGTTGAAGTGGGAAACAGTTAACTAGCTGTCTGTTGCAGATGCACCTCTACAGGGTTAATGCAGTAAACTAGCTGTCTGTTGCAGATGCACCTCTACAGGGTTAATGCAGTTAACTAGCTGTCTGTTGCAGATGCACCTCTACAGGGTTAATGCAGTTAACTAGCTGTCTGTTGCAGATGCACCTCTACAGGGTTAATGCAGTTAACTAGCTGTCTGTTGCAGATGCACCTCTACAGGGTTAATGCAGTTAACTAGCTGTCTGTTGCAGATGCACCTCTACAGGGTTAATGCAGTTAACCCTTTCTGGACAGCAGCACCCCCTGCTGATCATCAAATCCCCAAGCCAGTGTGCTGCTGACAGTAGCTTTCTACCTGGCTGTATGTGCAGTAAATGTGAGTGAGAGGGCTTCTCCAGACAGTTACCACAGCCACCTGCATTACAAAGCAGGAGGCCTACATCATGATAAAGGAGCAGTACACTATGTTAACATGTAGACCTAACTCACACTAACATTAGATAAGATGGTGGTATTAGTCTCGTAAATGTGACAGATCTGTAAATGTAAGTGGAGCATTAATTGCTGTGCTGTTTAATTGCACAACTGGCAATGATATTTAATGTCAGTGGCAGGAAAGGGAAGTGGATATGAGGTGTGTGTGTGTGTGTGTGTGTGTGTGTATGAGATAGTGAGGTGTAGGTGTGTTTATGTGTGTGTTGGGGTCAGACCGGGAGGGTTCCATCTCTATTACTGTAAGTCAGCAGAGTAAAGCTTGAACAGGAAGTGAGGATATTTGTGCGTCCCAAATTACACCCTATTCTGTATCAAGTGCAATAGTTTTGGTCAAAAGTAGTGCACTAGATAGGGAATAGGGTGCCATTTGGAATGCAACCTATTTGATAGGTGAGGTAATCGCTTAGTTACCCTGATGTACCCTGATGTGTGTGGTTAGCATGATGTAGCACCTAGCACAACATAACATATTGTTCAATCACTGGGCTTGTGAACAGAGCTAGTATGTTCACACAGCAACACTTCTCTCACAGCCAATTGCAGCTCAAATTCAGACCTTAACGCCTCGATCACACCGACAGCTTCATTGCATTTTGGTACACCAGAAGTACATTCAATTCCAATGGAATCCTGCGTTTGCCTTGCAGCATTGCGATGCAGAGGCAGTTGCAGTGCATTGTGTGTGGTGCATACATTGGATTTATCGAACGTATGTATCAAACAGTATGCGTAGACGGCTTGACAGAAATGGTAGCAAAAAGTGAATATTGAACTTTTGTTTCACACATATCCAGATGATGCTGTGTACCATTTTGCTCAATGACGCTGTCGGTGTGTTGGAGACGTAAACCCTCCTGATACCTCTCCCCCAGACCATTATACAAACAGACACAGGCCCTCTCACGCATTCCCTTCAAAATCAAGCTGCCTTTTCACACTGACCAAACAACAGACCAAGCGGGGGCTGAGGAGGAAGATAAGAGGAGGGAGGAGATCTCATCTGCATTCAGCTCTTAAATAAAACACAACCTTTCAATGAACCTCACAGCCAGTCAGCCAATCACCTCACAGTCAGCCAGCCAGCCAGCCAATCACCTCACAGTCAGCCAGGCAGCCAACCAGTAGCCTACAGGCAGCATATCTGAGACATGCTGTGTGAAGAAGCATAATAAAAAGCCTATCACTATCATCCTGAAAAAAAAACTCTTTCAAATGTAGATTTGTTCCTGTGGGAGACTGTCAACTGTTAGGTTTTGGGCATGTATTTTAAATAGGTCTCCTTGTGTATTTATCCATGTTGATTGACAGCTTGAGTCAAGTCAAAAGAAAGAAAGAGGGAGATGTGAATGAAGCTTGTGGCTGAAAAGTCTTCTAACTCCTCCTGGCTAATCTGGGGGATTAGAGTTATAAAGGACAGCCAGTCGCTTGCTGATGATGAATGCCATGAACGGCCATCTTGTGTCAAAACAGGTCCCTTTCTTTAAGAACTATATATGGCAGTCGCTTGCTGATGATGAATGCCATGAACAGACATCTTGGGTCAAAACAGGTCCCTTTCTTTAAGAACTATATATGGCAGTCGCTTGCTGATGATGAATGCCATGAACAGACATCTTGTGTCAAAACAGGTCCCTTTCTTTAAGAACTATATATGGCAGTCGCTTGCTGATGATGAATGCCATGAACAGACATCTTGTGTCAAAACAGGTCCCTTTCTTTAAGAACTATATATTGCAGTCACTTGCTGTTGATGAATGCCATGAACGGCCATCTTGTGTCATACAGGTCCTTTTTATAAGAACAGCATGACTCAAGACTGAGTCTAATTTTACTCCTCCGCAATACTTCTGTGAGCTTTGAAGCATTCGATGCAAGAAATGCAGATCAGTGTCAGCCCATGCTGTATTGTGTCCAGTTTTGGAATAACCTGAGGCTCTATCACATCCTGTAGCCTTGTCGTCTACTGTGTATGAATGTAAGGACTGTACATAAATCGTAGAACCTGTATAAAACCCACATCTCCATTACGTGGAGTTCATGTCAATGTACCGTGTTGTATATTGACACATCTGTTCCAAGACATATCTGAAAGTGTTCTGCATCACACTGTAATGTATTACAGGCAGAGCCTCAGGCAGTAACAGCCAAATTGCTTTCTGAGCCAGAGTGTGTAAAATGTCCTTCTCATCTCTTTTTATTTTTTACATTTGAGTCAACGCTCTTATCCAGAGCAACTTACTTAGGGTTAAGTGCCTTGCTCAAGGGTACAGACAGATTTCCACCTAGTCATCTCGGAGATTCAAACCAGCAACCTTTCTGTTACTGGCCCTACCTCATGTTAAGTACCAGACAGAGAAAGACACACGGACACACACACACAGCAGGAGGCCCAGTGGTCTGACACCACTTTATCAGATCACTGTAAAGTAGCATTTCATTACCATGATTTTTCATGACAACAACAATATAAGTTACAGCACAAACAGATCTGAGACCGGCTAAGAGTGTTTCATTACCATTGGAATCAATCCTAACATGATCCGTTCAGCTCTGCTTTGTATTGCTTATGCAAAGTGGACAGAAAGCAATATGGACAGGTGGAGGGGAGGAAAGGTAGAGGAGGAGGAGAGGTGGGTGGAGGGGAGGAAAGGTAGAGGTGGAGGAGAGGTGGGTGGAGGGGAGGAAAGGTAGAGGAGGAGGAGGAGAGGTGGGTGGAGGGGAGGAAAGGGGATAGAGGTAAAGCAGAAAGCAGAATGTCCTGGCACGGTATCAGAAGGAGCGTTGCTAGGTGATGCTGTTAAAGGAAAAGGAAGTGAAGAGTGGCACTCTTCTCAGGGAGAGAAAAAGAGGGAAAGAGAGAGGCATTGAGAGAGAGACAGAGGGAACCTGGGAGACGCTGCCACTTCAGAGCCTTCCGGCATCTGGCTGCCACCGAGCTGCCGACACACATGGGCAAGCACACGGACAAACACACACACACACAGTCGCACAGGAAGAGATACACACACGCATGGCCACATATTATTCATAAACACTCATAGAGCTCATAGACACTCATCGAGCTCATAGACACTCATAGAGCTCATAGACACTCATAGAGCATAAACACTCATAGAGCTCATAGACACTCATAGAGCATAAACACTCATAGAGCTCATAGACACCCATAGAGCATAAACACTCATAGAGCTCATAGACACTCATAGAGCATAAACACTCATAGAGCTCATAGACACTCATAGAGCATAAACACTCATAGAGCACATAGACACTCATAGAGCATAAACACTAATAGAGCAGGGTCCCTTATGTTCACACATACACAGACAGAACCACACATAGGATTCCAGACCAACCAGATCTCCTTGACCATATGAAGCAGCAGCATCCCTTAGAACGCAGACTGAGAGGACAGTGACACCCTATATCTAATTACACCCAGGATCCTTGATTCACACACAGAACAACCAAACTATACACACAAAGAACAATCCATCCATATGTACACACGCACAGACAAACCACAGGGCCTGTCAAACCACAGGGCCTTGTATTAGATCAGCTAATACAAAGCATCCCATATAGCACACACTGATATACTGTATCTCGTCTAGAGACAGAGGACACAGTGATATACTGTATCTAGATGAGAGCCAGAGGACACAGTGATATACTGTATCTAGATGAGAGCCAGAGGACACAGTGATATACTGTATCTAGATGAGAGCCAGAGGACACAGTGATATACTGTATCTAGACGAGAGCCAGAGGACACAGTGATATACTGTATCTAGATGAGAGCCAGAGGACACAGTGATATACTGTATCTAGACGAGAGCCAGAGGACACAGTGATATACTGTATCTAGACGAGAGCCAGAGGACACAGTGTTATACTGTATCTAGATGAGAGCCAGAGGACACAGTGATATACTGTATCTAGATGAGAGCCAGAGGACACAGTGATATACTGTATCTAGATGAGAGCCAGAGGACACAGTGATATAGTGTATCTAGACGAGAGCCAGAGGACACAGTGATATACTGTATCTAGACGAGAGCCAGAGGACACAGTGATATACTGTATCTAGACGAGAGCCAGAGGACACAGTGATATACTGTATCTAGACGAGAGCCAGAGGACACAGTGATATACTGTATCTAGATGAGAGCCAGAGGACACAGTGATATACTGTATCTAGATGAGAGCCAGAGGACACAGTGATATACTGTATCTAGATGAGAGCCAGAGGACACAGTGATATACTGTATCTAGATGAGAGCCAGAGGACACAGTGATATACTGTATCTAGATGAGAGCCAGAGGACACAGTGATATACTGTATCTAGATGAGAGCCAGAGGACACAGTGATATACTGTAGAACAAGAACAATCCATCCATATGTACACACGCACAGACAAACCACAGGGCCTGTCAAACCACAGGGCCTTGTATTAGATCAGCTAATACAAAGCATCCCATATAGCACACACTGATATACTGTATCTCGTCTAGAGACAGAGGACACAGTGATATACTGTATCTAGATGAGAGCCAGAGGACACAGTGATATACTGTATCTAGATGAGAGCCAGAGGACACAGTGATATACTGTATCTAGATGAGAGCCAGAGGACACAGTGATATACTGTATCTAGACGAGAGCCAGAGGACACAGTGATATACTGTATCTAGATGAGAGCCAGAGGACACAGTGATATACTGTATCTAGACGAGAGCCAGAGGACACAGTGATATACTGTATCTAGACGAGAGCCAGAGGACACAGTGTTATACTGTATCTAGATGAGAGCCAGAGGACACAGTGATATACTGTATCTAGATGAGAGCCAGAGGACACAGTGATATACTGTATCTAGATGAGAGCCAGAGGACACAGTGATATAGTGTATCTAGACGAGAGCCAGAGGACACAGTGATATACTGTATCTAGACGAGAGCCAGAGGACACAGTGATATACTGTATCTAGACGAGAGCCAGAGGACACAGTGATATACTGTATCTAGACGAGAGCCAGAGGACACAGTGATATACTGTATCTAGATGAGAGCCAGAGGACACAGTGATATACTGTATCTAGATGAGAGCCAGAGGACACAGTGATATACTGTATCTAGATGAGAGCCAGAGGACACAGTGATATACTGTATCTAGATGAGAGCCAGAGGACACAGTGATATACTGTATCTAGATGAGAGCCAGAGGACACAGTGATATACTGTATCTAGATGAGAGCCAGAGGACACAGTGATATACTGTATCTAGATGAGAGCCAGAGGACACAGTGATATACTGTATCTAGATGAGAGCCAGAGGACACAGTGATATACTGTATCTAGATGAGAGCCAGAGAACACAGTGATATACTGTTTCCGGCGGATCCTAATTCACACAGAACGATCCATAGAGCTCGACTCACACTCTGTGAAGCCCATTTCTATCCCACTCACAGTATCTACCGTGCATAAGCACATACAATAAGACCTAGAGCTCATATTATTATCAGGTGCCAGACTGCTTCCGTTAGGATGACATGCTTCCTCACAAACAGGGAACAAAAACGTTTATCAGTTATGAATTCTATCAATATTAGAGTTGGTTCTCATGAACTGTCTAATGTCACCCACCTGTCATTTTAATATCACCTTTTAGTCATTACAGGTTGATGAATAGCCAGCCACCTGTATGGCAATTGTCTTGTGATGCAGTACACACACACACACACACACACAAACGCACACTGACACACACGCTGAAGTCAGCAAGACAACAGTGGTACTCTGTGTAGACTAGACTACAAAGTCAACTGGCCTTTTAACTGCACAGTGCAGTGGCATCCCTCAAGTCTCTGCCAAGTAGCTCCTGTCTGATATCTGCACAGCCAGCAGTTTGAAGGAAGTGTTTTGGTGAAGTTCATTACAGAGAGAATCCCTCTGCTTTGAAGAGTAAGCAGTAAGCCACTGCTCAATGTTCTGACTCACTGAACCATGCTGGTACTGGAACATCAATACACCTGACATTGTAGGCATTTACAAGAATTTCGCTACACCCACAATAACATCTAGCTAAATATGTGTATGTGACCAATGAAATGTGATTTGATTTTTTTATTTATTATTATTATTAAACCTTTATTTAACCAGGAAGTGCTCATTGAGATTTAAAATCTCCTTTTCAGGAGCGTCCTGGCCAAGATAGGCAGCACCAAGTCATTACAAAAATGACAGACAAACAACATGAAGAACTACAAGTAATCTAGTAAAAACCATAGAATTCACAAGAGTATAACAAAATCAAAACCAGCTCATTAAAAACATTGACAGGTCAGGGAATCAGTCTCAAAATCATTCATCAGTGATTTAAAAACACCAATCGGGTCAAGTTCTTCCAGTTTAAAAGTATTTTGTAAGGTGTTCCAAGACGATGGCGCAGAGTACATAAAAGCCCTTTTACCAAATTCAGTTCGGACATTTGGAACACTTAGCAGGATAAAGTCCAGTGAACGAAGAGAGTACCCACCACATTTCTGAACAATAAAAATGAACAAATAAAAAGGTAGTAAACCCAAAATGGCTTTGTAAATAAAAGTATACCAGTGACTGAGCCTACAAGTGACTAGAGAAGGCCAGCCAACCCTGGTATACAAAGTGCAGTGGTGCGTAAGGGTTTTACAGTTTAAAATAAATCTCAAAGTGCCATGGTAAAGAGTGTCAATTGATCTCAAACACTGAGCGGAAGCATTCATATATAAAATATCCCCATAGTCTAGTAAAGGCAAGCTAGCTGTAGCTGATACTAGCCTCCTTCTGGCTTCAAAAGAAAAACAGGCCTTATTCCTAAAATAAAATCCCAATTTCAGCTTCAATTTTTTTGTAAATTGTTGACTATGCAATTTAAAAGAGAGGCCGTCATCAATTAAAATTCCAAGATATTTATATGAGGTCACAACCTCAATCTCAATGCCCTGACAGGTCATAATAGGTGAAAAGTTCAGAGGTCTATTTCTTGCTTTAGAAAACACAATTTGTTTAGTTTTGTCAGTATTGAGGATAAACTTCAATTGACACAAGGTATGTTGAACTGTATAAAAAGCATTTTGCAAGTTTTGGAAAGCTTTTGTAAGAGGCAGCAGTAAATAACAGTATCATCAGCATAAAAATGAAGTTGCGCATTTTGGACATTTTTGTCTAAATTATTTACAGTGCCTTGCGAAAGTATTCGGCCCCCTTGAACTTTGCGACCTTTTGCCACATTTCAGGCTTCAAACATAAAGATATAAAACTGTATTTTTTGTGAAGAATCAACAACAAGTGGGACACAATCATGAAGTGGAACGACATTTATTGGATATTTCAAACTTTTTTAACAAATCAAAAACTGAAAAATTGGGCGTGCAAAATTATTCAGCCCCCTTAAGTTAATACTTTGTAGCGCCACCTTTTGCTGCGATTACAGCTGTAAGTCGCTTGGGGTATGTCTTTATCAGTTTTGCACATCGAGAGACTGAAATGTTTTCCCATTCCTCCTTGCAAAACAGCTCGAGCTCAGTGAGGTTGGATGGAGAGCATTTGTGAACAGCAGTTTTCAGTTCTTTCCACAGATTCTCGATTGGATTCAGGTCTGGACTTTGACTTGGCCATTCTAACACCTGGATATGTTTCTTTTTGAACCATTCCATTGTAGATTTTGCTTTATGTTTTGGATCATTGTCTTGTTGGAAGACAAATCTCCGTCCCAGTCTCAGGTCTTTTGCAGACTCCATCAGGTTCTCTTCCAGAATGGTCCTGTATTTGGCTCCATCCATCTTCCCATCAATTTTAACCATCTTCCCTGTCCCTGCTGAAGAAAAGCAGGCCCAAACCATGATGCTGCCACCACCATGTTTGACAGTGGGGATGGTGTGTTCAGCTGTGTTGCTTTTACGCCAAACATAACGTTTTGCATTGTTGCCAAAAAGTTCAATTTTGGTTTCATCTGACCAGAGCACCTTCTTCCACATGTTTGGTGTGTCTCCCAGGTGGCTTGTGGCAAACTTTAAACAACACTTTTTATGGATATCGTTAAGAAATGGCTTTCTTCTTGCCACTTCCATAAAGGCCAGATTTGTGCAATATATGACTGATTGTTGTCCTATGGACAGAGTCTCCCACCTCAGCTGTAGATCTCTGCAGTTCATCCAGAGTGATCATGGGCCCATTGGCTGCATCTCTGATCAGTCTTCTCCTTGTATGAGCTGAAAGTTTAGAGGGACGGCCAGGTCTTGGTAGATTTGCAGTGGTCTGATACTCCTTCCATTTCAATATTATCGCTTGCACAGTGCTCCTTGGGATGTTTAAAGCTTGGGAAATCTTTTTGTATCCAAATCCGGCTTTAAACTTCTTCACAACAGTATCTCGGACCTGCCTGGTGTGTTCCTTGTTCTTCATGATGCTCTCTGCGCTTTTAACGGACCTCTGAGACTATCACAGTGCAGGTGCATTTATACGAAGACTTGATTACACACAGGTGGATTGTATTTATCATCATTAGTCATTTAGGTCAACATTGGATCATTCAGAGATCCTCACTGAACTTCTGGAGAGAGTTTGCTGCACTGAAAGTAAAGGGGCTGAATAATTTTGCATGCCCAATTTTTCCATTTTTGATTTGTTAAAGTTTGAAATATTCAATAAATGTCGTTCCACTTCACTATTGTGTCCCACTTGTTGTTGATTCTTCACAAAAAAATACAGTTTTATATCTTTATGTTTGAAGCCTGAAATGTGGCAAAAGGTCGCAAAGTTCAAGGGGGCCGAATACTTTCGCACGGCACTGTATATAAATAGCGAATAAGAGAGGACCAAGTACAGAGCTTTGGGGCACACCATTACAGACAGACAATTTAACAGACATGAGCCCATCAAATTGAGTGCACTGAGTTCTATCAGACAGATAGTTAACAAACCATGCAACTGCATGCTCCGAAAGACCTACACTCGACAATCTCTGCCTTAGTATAGCATGATCAACTGTATCAAAAGCCTTAGAGAGATCAATAAAAAGTGAGACACAGTGCTGTTTTTTGTCAAGGGCTTCAGTGACATAATTTAAAACCTTCATGGCTGCTGTAATTGTGCTATGCTTCTTCCCGAAGCCCGATTGGTACATTGATAAAATAGAGTTAGTAAATAAAAACTATTTTAGCTGTTCACTCACAAGGGTTTCAAGTATTTTCACCAGGGGGGACAGCTTTGAGATTGGCCTATAATTATTTATTTGATTTTGACTACAGACTGATACAATGCAGGTTCATTTGTGCTCTGTCCTGCTGCATACTGGAAGTGTGCTTGGACCAATCAGACTGAATTTAGACAGAGACAAATGTATTAATTACAAAACAATACACACACACACACATACACAGAGACACACATACATACTTTACACACACACACACACTCGCATACTTATTCATATACCCTCCATAGATGCGTAGATCACCTGGGCCACCTTGCTCAATGATATCAATGCAGGTCAACTCCTGGTGGGATGGCAGAAATGTCCTTTTGATGGTTTTCTCTGTAAATTAAGCCATAGCTTTGTTCATCTTTATTAGCCTAGTTACTCCAGGGAATACTGGTAAAGGTCATCATGGACCAGGTCGTTGCTGTGATCCGGTTAATGGACAGAACTGTTTTAACATTCAATTACAATGTATAATATTCCTCTTCTCCCCTCCCACCTCTCATCCTTTTCTTCTCCCCTCCCACCTCTCATCGAATCCTCTCCATTCTTCTCTTCCTCTCCTCTTCTCCCCTCCCACCTCTCATCGAATCCTCTCCATTCTTCTCTTCCTCTCCTCTTCTCCCTTCCCACCTCTCATCGAATCCTCTCCATTCTTCTCTTCCTCTCCTCTTCTCCCCTCCCACCTCTCATCCTTTTCTTCTCCCCTCCCACCTCTCATCGAATCCTCTCCATTCTTCTCTTCCTCTCCTCTTCTCCCCTCCCACCTCTCATCGAATCCTCTCCATTCTTCTCTTCCTCTCCTCTTCTCCCTTCCCACCTCTCATCGAATCCTCTCCATTCTTCTCTTCCTCTCCTCTTCTCCCCTCCCACCTCTCACCGAATCCTCTCCATTCTTCTCTTCCTCTCCTCTTCTCCCCTCCCACCTCTCATCGAATCCTCTCCATTCTTCTCTTCCTCTCCTCTTCTCCCCTCCCACCTCTCATCAAATCCTCTCCATTCTTCTCTTCCTCTCCTCTTCTCCCCTCCCACCTCTCATCAAATCCTCTCCATTCTTCTCTTCCTCTCCTCTTCTCCCCTCCCACCTCTCATCAAATCCTCTCCATTCTTCTCTTCCTCTCCTCTTCTCCCCTCCCACCTCTCATCAAATCCTCTCCATTCTTCTCTTCTTCTCCTCTTCTCCCCTCCCACCTCTCATCGAATCCTCTCCATTCTTCTCTTCCTCTCCTCTTCTCTTCTCCCCTCCCACCTCTCATCAAATCCTCTCCATTCTTCTCTTCCTCTCCTCTCCTCTCATCATTTTCTTCTCTCCTTTCATCTCTTCCTCTCCTCTCCTTCTCTCCTCTTCAAGGATAACCATTCAGATGAATCGGAAGTGGAACCTCTTCATGTTGAATATGATGATTCACGCCATATTTGTTGTGACTCTGTCTTTCTGTCCCTCTCTCGATGTTTTAGACGTAAATCACAATCTTGTGTTGTCGTTCCTTGTGAGGAAATATACACAATGATCACTTAAATGACCCTTAAAGTACAGCGGATGAGGTGTGTTAGGATTTTAACAGCGGCTATTACTGTTCTTATGTCCATCTATTATGTACATGCAGGCCTTACTCAGTGAGGAGAGAGAATGGAGAGACATTTAGGAGCTGTGATTGCAGGGCTTTTTGGTGACTCGTTGGGTATGACATTTGTTTACAAGTAGAGTACATTTATTTCTATGCAAATGTTCACACCGTCTGGATCACGATGAGGGAAATTAGCGCAGGTTAATTAGTATAGTGTGTAATGTCTGATGACATTCTCCCTCCATCTGTAATTCTGGCTGACTTAGCGTGTGTGTGTGTGTGTGTGTGAGTGACTTGGCGTGTTGCAATCCCTCCTCTGCAGGGCATCTGTCGGTAATCTGTCCAGTCAGCTTCAGATTTAGAATCACACACGTTTTGCAGTGCAGTGTTTCACCGGGCCAAAGATTCAATTTAATGCAGGCAGCCATGTAGTGTATTCTCTCCCTACCTACCTGCCCACTGGACTGGATGAGTGGGCAAAGCTAAAGCTGCAACAGAAATCAATCAGGAAGTAGAATTCCCAATGAGGAAGCTGACATGATCACTTATATGATGTGTGGTGTATATTGTGTATCTGGATGTGTAGCGAAGGGAATACAATATTAGGCTACATGAATAATCAGGGATGGCTGATTAACGTGGCCCACGCCATGTTAGTTGAAATGATTGAAAAACTCATGCTCATACAAGCATTATAGGGAGTCATCATGACAGTCTCTGATGGAACAGGGTCCATGTGCCTTTTGGCATTGCCTGCACAAAGGTCTCTGATGCTATCTTACTCTGAGCCTTCAGCATTTCAGACCCTGTTACTTCAGATGGCTCAATGACTATTGGACCTACAGTAGGTACAGATAATGTAGTATTATCATTGTCATCTTTTGTGATGAGCAATGGAGTATTGGTCACTTTGGATGTGTCTCAATAGTCTCTCCTCGTGCCCTTCCGGCAATCTACACTGACATGAATGAAATGAACAGGTGAAAGCATCCTCCATAATTGATTTGTCTGTGTTCAGATCAGTAATGGGGAGGAAGCCACTTTAGACTATTGAGATGCGGCCTTCTTTGTACTATGGGTCATGGGGACGACTACTGAGATGCAACCTTTGTACTGCAGTATGGGTAGTGGGGCTCATACAATTTGCTCGTGGCGCTCCTGTTTAGCTAGCTGATCTGTAGCCGTCTCATGTTCTGAGAACATCACTCTTATCAGACATCACAGTCACTGTAAAGAAGGTAAGGCTGCCATGTGCCAAGAACATAGTGCCAGTGTTGCCAGGGTAACGGCGCCTTCAGTTCCAACACACTGTGGTTGTAGTTGTCATGGCTGTAGAAATGTGTGTGGAGCCTTTGGGGTTGAGTGACAGATTGGAAAAAGGGACATCGATTATAGAAATTGAATGGTCATAATAACGTAATTTCTTACAATTTTGAGTACGGCACAGCATTATTTTTTCAACCAGAGATTGAATGTACACTTGACTTTTCTTACACTGTGATGCAGCATGGTTGTGTGTTGATGAGGATTTAAGGGCCGCACTATTCTGATCTCCCACTTGTTAGCTGATGCCTGGACACAGATTGGGCCTCTGATCTAAAGTGTTAGGTGTTAGATAACACCTACCGTATGGCACCAGAGTCAGAGTGTAAATGAAGGTCATTCAGTCACTACACATATAACTGACCTACAATCATGTTATAGAGCTGTAATAGTCTACAGTGTTTTGTTATGAATATTTACCTTCTAACACTGTAGGTCTGTTCTATAATTCTTTGTTTATTATTGAGGGGACAGCAACATTTCATTTGAAATGTATTATTTCACACCGATTTGAACCTGAATGACCTGTGCTCCCCAAGGAGGAAAAGGTTAGCCTCAGAGCTGTAAGTTAGTGTTTGGACTCAATGGGCAATTATTTAAGATATACTGTAGTGTGCAGCCCTCCATATTCCTACTGTTTGTTTACCACATTTACCCCTAAAACACTGTGTTATTCACCTACAGCTACAGTATCTACAACAACACTCCAGTATCACTACACATTGTCCATTTGGTATTGGCACTGACCTTGAATATAGTTGACATTCTTCTGTTTTTGTCTTTTTCTTCCTCTCTTATTTCTCAAGTTTCTATATTTTTATGTTTGTATTAGTTATACTGTCTTGATATTGAATACTGCACTGTTGGATATGGCTTACAGTTAAGCATGTCACTGTACATGTGCATGTGACATCAAACTTGACTCTGGCATAATCTGGCACCCTCAGACCACTGTAACCCTCAGACCACTGTAACCCTCAGACCACTGTAACCCTCAGACCACTGTAACCCTCAGACCACTGTAACCCTCAGACCACTGTAACCCTCAGACCACTGTAACCCTCAGACCACTGTAACCCTCAGACCACTGTAACCCCCAGACCACTGTAACCCCCAGACCACTGTAACCCTCAGACTACTGTAACCCTCAGACCACTGTAACCCTCAGACCACTGTAACCCTCAGACCACTATAACCCTCGGACCACTGTAACCCTCGGACCACTGTAACCCTCGGACCACTGTAACCCTCGGACCACTGTAACCCTCAGACCACTGTAACCCTCAACCTTACAGTAGGTTGGCCTCAGAAGTAAAAATCACAGAATTTGTGGTTGCTGGTTTAAGTTGGAGAGCTACATGTACAGTACATCTGTTGACTGGTCTGTTATTCCAGCAGACATGTGATGTTGTGTGGCTATCCCAGTGCTGAGTGCTTTCCCATCAACTCCACTGAGACAACCTTTCTGGACTTAGACATAGAGCCCCGGTCTTACATATTAAAAAGGTCCATTATCCCACCAGTACAGAATACACACGCACGCACACACACACGTACAGTATATACAGTTGTTACTATCTATCTGTGGGTGTAGTAGTACTGTGGTGTGGATTATAATGACAGGTGGGTCGTAGGTGAGATGGAAAGTAGCCAGGAGACCCAGTCACAACTCACAAGGGAATTACTGCCATCTACACGCACACACACACACACACACACACACACACACACACACACACACACACACACACACACACACAGCAGAGTCCAAAGCCTGCTACCAATTATATTAATGAACCTAACAACACCGGGGCCTGAGCAGGGAACGAGGGCGTCGTCTTAAGACCTCAGCAGGTTTGTGTGAAGGCCCTTTGAGTGCAACACTCCCCCCTCCTCCACTCACATAGACACACACACGTATGTGAGCGCACACATACACACACGCGTGCATGCGTATACACAAACACACACACACGACCTTTCATACTCACTTACACATACACACACCTCCCCTCTCTCCATGTAGCACAGCTAGGTAACAGGAAGGCTAAAAATATCTCCTGGCCATTGGCTAGCCAGTTTGGTCCATCTGCTTCCTAACCCTTAGGTAAGTAAAGAACTGAAGAGAGAGAGACAGAGAGAGGGAGAGAGAGACAGAGGGAGACAGAGAGAGACAGAGAGAGAGAGAGACAGAGAGAGACAGAGAGATCTCAGGGAATTAGACCAAAGTTCTCAATTGGTACAACATATATAGAGTACTGTACACACTACAATTACTTAGGTTTAAAAATAAGCTCAAATAGACACCTTAATGAGGCAGTGAATTAATTTAGAGAGAAAGCACGCAGGGCATTCTACGCCATTAAAAAGCTAATTGAAATTGAAATACCTATTAAAACTAATTGAATATGTCATTGAACCAATTGCAGCGAGGTGTGGGGTCCACTTGCAAAACAAGATTTCATCAAATGGGACAAACACCCCATTGAAACCCTTCATGCAGAGTTCTGTAAGATTCTCCAACATGTCCAGAGGAAAACTACAAACAATGCATGCAGGGCAGAATTAGGCCAATATCTACGAATAATAAAAACTCAAAAAAGAGCAATTCAGTTTTGGAAACATCTAAAATACAGTGACTCCCTCTCACATCATTACCAAGCCCTGCAATGCCAAGAGCTGAGCAAAGAAAAGAGTCCACTCATCTAGCTGGTCCTGAGGCTGAGTTCACAAACCTGTTCTACTAACACACGCCTCAGGACCAGAACATCCAATCAATCAGAATAAACCAAATTACAACACAGTCAAAACAAAACTACATTGCTTATTGGGAAACACAAGCACACGCACAAAGCAAAATGCTGTGCTATCTGGCCCTAAATCGACAGTACACCGTGGCTAAATATTTGACCATGGTTACTGATCAAAACCAGTGAGCACAGCCTTGCCATTGAGAAGGGTAGACACAGGAAAACCTGGCTCCCTGTAGCAGAACCTGATACGGAGCTGCATTTCCTGACAAAATTTAAAAAATTAAAATAATTAGTGTCATTTTCCCAAATTTGAAACCCTTAGAGAGAGGAAGAGACAGAGAGAGACAGAGTGAGAGAGGATGAGAGACAGAGAGAGAGAGACAGACAGACAGAGAGAGAGAGAGAGAGAGAGGAAGAGAGACAAAGAGAGAGGAAGAGAGAGAGAGAAAGAGAGGGAGAGAGAGGAAGAGGCAAGAGAGAGAAAGAGAGAGTGTGCACTATTTGTTTTGTGTGTGTTTGAGGGCTCGACGAACTCTCACTAGAACATGCTCGTACTATTCTACCTCAGTACAGTTTTGACATGAAGTTATATCAAAGGCTTAGAGGCAGGTGCCCACCAGTAGATTCCATTAATGGGACGCAGGTAGGGAGGGGTGTATGAAAGGGGTGTAGTGGTCAATGTGTGGGGTGGTGTCGGGGGAATGGAGGTTATAGTACAGCAAAACCTATAGTTTCCCCAAATCCCCTTAGCGTCTTCCAATCTGTCCATATGACGCTGAAACAATGTAAGCCTCTTAGTCCTAATCCACAGCCTGTGGGGAGGTGAGTGTATGCCACAGGGCTGTAGATGCTGTCCCTTGGGCACAGATCTGCAAAAAGGGTGCTATCTAGAACCTCAAAGGGTTCTATGCATTTCCCCATAGGATAACCCTTTGAAGAACCCTTTTTGGTTCCAGCTAAAGTATTTTGTGTTTCATGTATTATCCTTTCCACAGAGAGGGCTCTACATGGAACCAAAAAGGATTCTACCTGGAACCAAAAAGGGTTCATCTATGGGGACAGCCGAAGAACCCTTTTGGAACCCTTTTTTTCTAAGGGTGTGGGATCAGCGTACAGTACCCTCGACCCAAACCTTAGGTTATGTTGGCTGGCCCCCTGGTGTTGCCCTGGTGTTGCCCTGGTGTTGTCGACAACATGCTCCAACCAACTGAGCTGTATTGGAACCATACGTGTTTGTCAGTGTTCTATTTCTGTCCTAATATTTTCCCTTCCACATATTCCAAGCTGTCAGTTCTGTGAGAGGGCCTTATAGAAGTGTCTCATATTCCAAGCTGTCAGTTCTGTGAGAGGGCCTTATAAAAGTGTCTCATATTCCAAACTGTCAGTTCTGTGAGAGGGCCTTATAGAAGTGTCTCATATTCCAAGCTGTCAGTTCTGTGAGAGGGCCTTATAGAAGTGTCTCATATTCCAAACTGTCAGTTCTGTGAGAGGGCCTTATAGAAGTGTCTCATATTCCAAACTGTCAGTTCTGTGAGAGGGCCTTATAGAAGTGTCTCATATTCCAAGCTGTCAGTTCTGTGAGAGGGCCTTATAGAAGTGTCTCATATTCCAAGCTGTCAGTTCTGTGAGAGGGCCTTATAGAAGTGTCTCATATTCCAAGCTGTCAGTTCTGTGAGAGGGCCTTATAGAAGTGTCTCATATTCCAAGCTGTCAGTTCTGTGAGAGGGCCTTATAGAAGTGTCTCATATTCCAAGCTGTCAGTTCTGTGAGAGGGCCTTATAGAAGTGTCTCATATTCCAAGCTGTCAGTTCTGTGAGAGGGCCTTATACAAGTGTCTCATATTCCAAGCTGTCAGTTCTGTGAGAGGGCCTTATAGAAGTGTCTCATATTCCAAACTGTCAGTTCTGTGAGAGGGCCTTATAGAAGTGTCTCATATTCCAAACTGTCAGTTCTGTGAGAGGGCCTTATAGAAGTGTCTCATATTCCAAGCTGTCAGTTCTGTTAGTGTGACACAAAACACTGTGGGCCTGCATGTTATCACAGAGAGGTTATGTGGTTATTGTCAGTGTCACATCTTGGCAGACTCAAGGATTAGAGGAGTAAAAATAGCTATTTCTGTCTCTGTGTTAGGTGAGGATCTGACAGGCTGGCCAGGTGGCTGGATGGGGCAGGGTCAGAAGAGCTGAATCAGTGTACACAACACTGTAACAACTGCATAATTGTCTTTTAACATAGATTTTATTTATTGTAGTCCAGGTGTACCAAGTGTCACGTTCTGACCTTAGTTCCTTTGTTTTTGTCTGAGTTTTAGTATGGTCAGGGCGTGAGTTGGGGTGGGCAGTCTATGTTTTTATTTATTAATTTAATTTTATGTGGGTTTTTGAGTTTGGCCTAGTATGGTTCTCAATCAGAGGCAGCTGTCAATTGTTGTCCCTAATTGAGAATCATACTTAGGCAACCTGGGTATCACTTTTGGTTTGTGGGTGTTTGTTTCCGTGTGAGTGTTTGGGCCACATTAAAAGGTGTTCTGTAGAGTATGTAGCCCTCCTGTATTCAGATTAAAAGGTGTTCTGTAGAGTATGTAGCCCTCCTGTATTCAGATTAAAAGGTGTTCTGTAGAGTATGTAGCCCTCCTGTAGCCCTCCTGTATTCAGATTAAAAGGTGTTTTGTAGAGTATGTAGCCCTCCTGTATTCAGATTAAAAGGTGTTCTGTAGAGTATGTAGCCCTCCTGTAGCCCTCCTGTATCCAGATTAAAAGGTGCTCTGTCTCCTTTCTGTTTCAGACTACCTATGTTCCCCAGAGGAGAACGTTCACATGATCGATTTCACACGGTTCAAGATCCGAGACATGGAGACAGGGACGGTGCTGTTTGAGATCACTAAACCCCCTGTACCAGGTATGGGCTATGTCGAAACTATCATATTATACAGCACAGATATTAGATACATGTCCCCCATTATAATGTATTTAATCAAGACATGGAGACAGGGACGGTTCTGTTTGAGATCACCAAGCCCCCAGCACCAGGTCAGTATTAGGCCTGTCTGTACTATGTACACGACCGTTCAAAACACTACAAAACACTACAATAGTCATTTACAGCATTAGCAATGTCTACACTGTATTTCTGATTTGATGTTATTTTAATGGACAAAAAAATTGCTTTTCTTTCAAGAACAAGGACATTTCTTAGTGACCCCAAACTTTTGAACGGTAGTGTATAACCGTTAGTATTTGTGTCCCCTAACATATTCATAGATACATGTTAACATATTCTCTATTATTAGACCCTAGGATATATGACTTGTGGCACTAAACTATAGGTCATAGCCTCTGATGACGAATAGGTTTTAAGACCTACAGTATGTGTGAGCAGCTTATACAGTTGAAGTCGCAGGTTTACATACACTTAGGTTGGAGTCATTAAAACTCGTTTTTCAACCACTCCACAAATTTCTTGTTAACAAACTATAGTTTTGGAAAGTCGGTTAGGACACCTACTTTGTGCAATTCACTGTATCACAATTCCAGTGGGTCAGAAGTTTACAAACACTTAGGTTGGAGTCATTAAAACTCGTTTTTCAACCACTCCACAAATTTCTTGTTAACAAACTATAGTTTTGGAAAGTCGGTTAGGACACCTACTTTGTGCAATTCACTGTATCACAATTCCAGTGGGTCAGAAGTTTACATACACTAAGTTGACTGTGCCTTTAAACAGCTTGGAAAATTCCAGAAAATTATGTCATGGCTTTAGAAGGTTCTGATAGGCTAATTGACATCATTTGAGTCAATTGGAGGTGCACCTGTGGATGTATTTCAAGGCCTACCTAAAGGCCTACCTAAAATCTCAGAAAAAAAATTGTAGACCTCCACAAGTCTGTCTCCTAGAGATGAACATACTTTTGTGCGAGAAGTGCAAATCAATCCCAGAACAACAGCAAAGGACCTTGTGAAGATGCTGGAGGAAACAGGGACAAAAGTATCTATATCCACAGTAAAACGAGTCCTATATCAACATAACCTGAAAAGCTGCTCAGCAAGGAAGAAGCCACTGCTCCAAAACCACCTTAAAAAGCCAGACTATGGTTTGCAACTGCACATGGGGACAAAGATTGTACTTTTTGGAGAAATTTCCTTTGGTCTGATGAAACAAAAATAGAACTGTTTGGCCATAATGACCATCGTTATGTTTGGAGGAAAAAGGGAGAGGCTTGCATGCCGAAGAACACCATCCCAACCGTGAAGCACGGGGTGGCAGCATCATGTTGTGGGGGTGCTTTGCTGCAGGAGGGACTGGTGCACTTCACAAAATAGATGGCATCATGAGGTAGGAAAATTATGTAGATATATTTAAGCAACATCTCAAGACATCAGTCAGGAAGTTAAAGCTTGGTCGCAAATGAGTCTTCCAAATGGACAATGACCCCAAGCATACTTCCAAAGTTGTGGCCATCACAAAGCCTTGACCTCAATCCTATAGAGAATTTGTGGGCAGAACTGAAAAAGCGTGTGCGAGCAAGGAGGTCTACAAATCTGACTCAGTTACACCAGCTCTGTCAGGAGGAATGGGCCAAAATTCACCCAACTTATTGTGGGAAGCTTGTGGAAGGCTACCTGAAATGTTTGACCCACATTAAACAATTTAAAGGCAATGCTACCAAATACTAATTGAGTGTATGTACACTTCTGACCCACTGTAAATGTGATGAAAGAAATAAAAGCTTAAATAAATCCTTCTCTCTACTATTATTCTAACATTTCACAATCTTAAAATAAAGTGGTGATCCTAACTGAGCTAAGACAGATAATTTTTACTAGGATTAAATGTCAGGAATTGTGAAAAACTGAGTTTAAATGTTTTTGGCTAAGGTGTATGTTCATTTCCGACTTCAACCTCTGGGTTAACTAGGCCCAGGCAGTAATATGCATGATTCATGAATGAATTACTCCTATTAGCTATGTCGCCATTGAGAAGGTGTTATTTCGCTGTGTGAGTTGATCATCTAAGGCTCTGAAACAGTGTCTATTCAGAGAGGTACACAGCAGAGAGGCCGCGCTTCAAAACAGCAGGCTTGTTAACGCGGTATCTTTTGTGACACTGTGGCAGCGGGCGAAAAGAAGGACTTGGACCCCAACGGAGGCCGCTTCGTCCGTTACCAGTTCACCCCCGCCTTCCTGCAGCTGCGCCAGGTCGGAGCCACGTAAGTCAGAGCTAAGATGGCCGCCAGGGTGTGTGGGTGTGTAAGAATGGTGGTGCGGTGGACACTCAGTGCCCTGCTGCTCTACGAAGAGGAGACAGATGGGGAGGGCTATTCTCGGAGAGTGAGAGGAGGTGAGAGTGTGTGCATGCCTACGTGCTTGCATGCGTGTTTGTGAGTGACAGATACCAAGGAGCCAGGAAGGCCGTACAGTTGGGGGCAGAGAGAGAGGGAGAGAGAGAAAGAGAGAGGGAGAGAGAGAAAGAGAGAGGGAGAGAGAGAAAGAGAGAGGGAGAGAGAGAAAGGGAGAGAGAGAAAGAGAGAGGGAGAGAGAGAGAAAAAAAGAAGGCAGAGAGGGAGAACGAGAGAGAGAGACAGAGAGATGAGGAAAAGGACATTCGGGCCAGTTGTTATTAATTACTGCAGTGGGCTATATTAGTAGTCTTAAACAAATCTACTTTGAAACCAAAGTATACACCTCACACACATGGTTATGGGCTTAAAAAAAGAAGACACCTGTACTATTTCAGATATAAAGTTGAAATGTTTGTAGTTTGCATCCCAATACTACACTTTATATAGATCATAGAAGACTGAAATATAACAACATTGTTTGACATAGAAACACCAGATGTTTGACTGTTTAAAATTATCTTTATTAATTAGGAAATTCTGAAAAATATGAATAACATTCCACCCATGAGGTCAGTGTTTCATTGGACTGCAGGAAAGGGCTACAGAATGGGGGCAGATGAGGAGACATGGAATTATACTTCCGTTCTGCATCAAACTATGACAAACTAATGATGTAAGTGTGCTTCCAAGAGTTTATCGGATCTCTCTGTCCCCCTGTCCTCTCTGACACAGTGTGGAGTTCACAGTGGGAGACATGCCCATCAACAACTTCAGGATGATTGAGAGGCACTACTTCAGAGAGCAGCTCCTCAAGAGCTTTGATTTTGAGTTTGGTTTCTGTATGCCCAGCAGCAAGAACACCTGTGAACACATCTATGAGTTCCCCCCTCTGTCAGAGGACATCAGTGAGTATAGACACTCATAGAAACAGAGACACAGACATAGCACACATGCATGCATTTCCTGTACCCATACCAGACAGTCCCACACACACACACACACACACACACGCACACGCACACGCATTCACTCAAACACACACACTTACACAAGCACACACACACTGATGTGTCCTTGCTCTCCCTTCTTCCTCAGTGCGTGAGATGATCCTGCACCCATACAAAACGCAGTCCGACAGCTTCTACTTTGTGGACAACAAGCTGGTGATGCACAACAAGGCAGACTACTCCTACAGTGGGAGTCCATAGGACCACAGGACCCCCCTAGACACCTAGATCCATCCCAACTCCAACTCAATCCCACCCCCCCCATGGGACCACGGACAGACAGACAGACGAACCTGCTGACAGATGACGAATGGAGAGATGTATGGACGGACTGACAGGTCACAAGCAGCAGGGCTGATGGACAGCCTCTCACACTCTCCGCAGCTTTATTTCTCCAACCAGAATTCCCCCATTGCTTGTTATCGCCTCAATTGCAATCCCCTACTCCAAGTCTCTTGCAATGACCTCTCAACTTATGTTTCTGTGTCTGATAGAGAGTGTTGTAGATGTGTACACAGTCTAGCATACATAAACACACACAGACCTTCGCTATGGGACACGTCTGATGTGGCCTGATCTAGACCAAATAAAAGCACAACAAGTACAGTATGTAAGGGCCAGTAACAATGAATAAGATTGAATGTCTAGTCAGTGTTTTCTGAAGGGCTCAGTCAATCTACTAAAGAGAAAAAGAGAGCAGGAAAGAGAGAAAAGGGAGAGACAAAACAAATTGAGAGAGAGAGAAAGAGAGATAGAGAGAGGGTCTGCTTATCTGCCCTTCATCTCATTAACATTAAGCTATTTAAACAATAGAGACAGACAGACCCGCCAGTTGTCGGTCGCAGGACCAAGTGACACAGACACACAATTCTCTGACATCCTCAAAACATGTATTCTAGTCGAGCAAGCAGAACCTATATATTTCTACTAGGGTTCAGCAACTTTTTTTTACTCTTAAAGAAAGTCAAAAAAGTGTATTGAATTTCTAATAAATAGCCATTAGCTCTGAATGACTCGATGTCCCTGATAGGAATAGTACTACTGTTTGATGAAGTTCTTTGTCGATCACCATTCCACTAGAAACCAGTCGAATGCCATTAGGGTACAGTAAGTCGTAGAATGGGACAGGTACTCTTTTACAGTGAATGTGTCGTATTTAGGCTTGTAAAATTCTAGCTTTCCCAAAATTCCCTGGTTTTCCAAAAGTCCCGTTTGGAGGATTCCTGCATTTCTTATTCCAACCTGATTCTCGGAATCTTCCAACCTGGATTTCCGGAAAACTTGGGAATTTTAGGAAAGTTAGTAAAATTTTGCAATCCTAGTCGTGTTTATTTCCGTATACTCATAGTTTTATGTTCTAAAGTATTTTTTTAAATAGCCACTTTGAGGAGTTAAAAGTAGGTGAAGGATAGTCATATAGGAATTCAAAACCAGATATTCATTTTGATATCCAGCACATACTATTTAGTCTCAAGTGATCTGCAGATTTATTTAAAATAAATGTGGTTTTTGTAAATTAAAACTAAAAATAGTGTAAAGTTTAGATGGTTGAAATGCCACTTTGAGAAATAAATATGTGATTTTTTGGGAAGTCTTGAAATGCGTCTTGTGGTCTTTATTCACTTGATAGGAAGATGATGATATGTGGGAATAGCCAATCACAGTGCATTCAGAAATTATTCAAGACCCCTTGACTTTTTCCACATTTTGTTACGTTACAGCCTTATTCTAAAATGGATTCAATTGTTTTTTTCCCTCATCAATTTACACACTATAACCCATAATGACGAAGCAAAAACAGGTTTTTAGAAATGTTTGCAAATATTTAAAAAATAAAAACTGAAATATCACATAAGTATTCAGACCATTTATTCAGTACTTTGTTGAAGCACCTATGGCATCGATCATAGCCTCGAGTCTTCTTGGATATGATGCTTCAAGCTTGGCACACCTGAATTTGGGGAGTTTCTCCCATTCTTCTCTGTAGATACTCTCAAGCTCTGTCAGGTTGGATGGGGAGCGTCGCTGCACAGCTATTTTCAGGTCTCTCCAGAGATGTTCCAACGCGTTCAAGTCCGGGCTCTGGCTAGGCCACTCAAGGACATTCAGAAACTTGTCCCGAAGCCACTCCTGAGTTGTCTTGGCTGTGTGCTTAGGGTTGTTGTCCTGTTAGAAGGCGAACCTTCACCCCAGTCTGAGGTCCTGAGCGCTCTGGAGCAGGTTTTCTCTGTATCTCTGTACTTTGCTCCATTCATCTTTCCCTTGATCCTGACTAGTCTCTCAGTCCCTGCCGCTAAAAAAACGTCCCCACAGGGATGGTACCAGGTTTCCTCCAGACGTGAGGTATTTCTGCTTTTAATTTTAATAAACAAAATATAAACTGTTTTCGCTTTATCATTATGGGATATTGTGTGTAGATTGATGAGGAAAATGTTTTATTTAATACATTTTAGAATAAGGCTGTAACGTAACAAAATGTGGAAAACGTCATGGGGTCTGAATACTTTCTGAATGCACCGTATAACAAATGTTGTTTTACAGTGACTGGATAGATCTGTGACAGAAATTAGAAGAAAGGAATTGCATAGATAGACACAGAACAATTGTCTAGACTAGAATATAATTTAATGAATTAATTCAAGCGCTATAAATCAAAAACAGTTTACTATATACTCAGTTAAGTCATACAAGAAAAAGGGGCTTTTCACACATGCTATGACTAAAATACACTCTCGAAAAATGTGTCTGGTAAGGTGATGTCATTTTTATTATGAGATAGTGCCTGCAGGAACCAGATGAAGGCCTGAGAACAGTCGTCTGGCTCTGCCTTGATAGACTTCCATCCTCAATGGTCATTTAGCTATAAAGCTTTGAAAACTATTTCTAGAAAGCAAAATGAATTGAGTAAACAGTGAGTATGTTCCCTGTATCGTATAAGAAATTATGCTGAGACACATTTTGTAATTGTATTCATTAGCTTCGAGCTAAAAAACAACTGGCTTGAATCATCTCCTGTCACCATAAGCTGTATAAAATGCTAATTGCAATAGTGGGAACATATCACACCAGGGGGCTTATTCAGGAGAATGGGACTTCACAGAATGCTCAACATAGAAATGTATTGTGTAGAACATATATGATTCTCTGTAGTGTAGAATACGGAAAAAATGTCATCAGTGCTGTATTTCTGTCTACAACTTTAAAGTTCCCAGTAACTACAGCTCTCTGCTGCCATCTAGTGTGGAGTTAGCTCAGACTGCACTCTACTCCTAAACACTGAACAGTCAGGTGTGTCATGAGCTTTTGGATACATTCATTCTCATTCGTCAAGTCTTGACTTTGACCCAGCCAAAGTCATTGTTATGAATAAAAACATATTGTTAACACGGTTATGATAAAATCTGAACCCAGGCTCCCCCATTCTCTTCAGACTCATTGGCGACAAATTGAGTCAACGTGCTCTGCATGTTCAAAGCAAAGCAAAATATGACATTTGATTGTGATCATTGCTACATTCACTTTCAAACTGAGCCCTTTGTGATAAGTCTTGACCTTCACAACCACAGTCTTGAGGTCCAGGGGGAAGGTCTATGTGAGCTATTCCACGAAGGGAGCCCTATTCCTGGGCTTCAAAGCAAAGGTATGGGGGTGTTCCCCATAGAAGTGAGGTAACTAGCCAAGCTCTCCACACCTGGGTAGGCTGTGTGGTACTGTCCATTAATATGGAGGTCTGATGGACCTCCACATCCTCCTCCCATCTCCTCCTCATCTTCCTTCCCCAGCCCGTCGGAGATCCACTCTGATGTCTGGTTGACAGGACCGGTGCTCCTCAGACTGGACCCCAGGTGTGTTGGCTGGGAAGAGGAGGGGGACAGGGAGGGACTGATTAGCACCAGCGAATCGGGAGCCAGGCTGTCCTTTCTCAGCTCGTCCCACAAGTAACCTGAGAGGAGAGTGAACAGGGTTGTGAATCTTGTTGTAGATTGTATAAAAATAATTCCTGAATATGGTTCTCTCTGTCTTGGCCTCTCAAGCTCTATCTCTCTCTTTCATCCTTACCGTGGAGCTGCAGGTCAGTCAAGCTGGGGTTGAGCGTGTCGATATCGTTACTAGCATCTTCATCTAGCTGTAGCTCTTGCATGCTCCTGGGCCCAACATCATACTCTGCCTGTATGGTGGCGCTACAGGTGGGGGGTGTCTGCCCCGCCAGAGGGGAACCCAGGGTACCCACATTGGGGGGGATTCCCGATAGAGGCTGCTGCTTGCAGGGGGAGTAGAAGGAGAAGGGGTGGGGGGTGGTGGGGGGCAGGTAACGGGGGTGCTGTTGGACTGTCAAGGAGGGAGGGGGGACGTGGGGGTAGAGGGGACGTTGAAGAGGATGACAGGGCTCTGGAGGATGGGATGTGAAGGAGGAAGGGGTAGGGATCTGGTTGTGGTAAGAAGGTAAAGATTTCAGCTTCTCTGGTCTTTCCCCCAACAGGCGATCCAGATCCTCTGAGAAAACAGAGAAAGAGTAAATTGAGATGACCTTGCACTTATCTCCTGTGACAGCTGCCAAAAAGTCTGAGTAGATAGAATCACCAGAACGCTGGAGTTGCTCAGTCTCAAAGGTAACATACCCTGTATGTAACCGCATCTTATTTTATGGTGTAATTTATGCCATGACGGACCTGAGAATTGCCAAGCTTACCCTCCACCTAAAATACTGGCATCCGAACTTTGAGGAAGCGCAAATAAAACATAGCCCAGGTCTAAGGGGAGTCCTGGTCTGTGATGTATAGACCACCTACCTGGCCTGGCCATGCTCTTGCGGACAGTGAGGGGGTCTTTGCGGCGCCACTTGTGTAGCTCCTCCTGCATCTTCTCTATCTTGGCCGGGTTGAGGGCCCACAGGCAGCCCTTACGGGAAGAGTTGCCAATCTTATTCTCCACCTTCTCAAAGCACTTATTCAGAGACAGGTTGTGGCGGACCGAGTTCTTCCATCCATCTGGAGCCGTCTGAGAGACAGAAAGGAGAGGAAAAACTCACAGTAACAGTGTATTTTTACATTTTCCATGGGATACTTTTTTTTCTCTTAAATTGTTAAATTTCGATATACTATTGTACAGTTTGTATGTAAATAACCAAGGTATTGCTTTGAAGTATATTTAACAGTTATTTATTCCTTAAAAGGGGTTATCTGTAAAGGGGTGCGTAACTGGTGGCAGGGAAGTCAGACGCAGGAGAGCAGAACTAGGTAATAGCCGGAGCAGTTTAATCCAAAAACTAACGGCATAAAAATACAACAGAATATGGGTACAAAAACCCAACGCGCACCAGTAAACATGTGCACAAGCACTTACAACAAACAATTCCACACAAAGACATGGAACAGAGGGTTAAATACACAACAAATAATGAGGGAAATGGAAACCAGGTGTGTAGGAAAAAAAAGTGGATCTACGATGGTTAGAAGACCAGTGACGCCGACCGCTGAACGCCGCCCGAACAAGGAGAGGAAATGACTTCGGTGGAAGTCGTGACACTATCTGCGATTGACGTATCCGTTTTTTGGACTTTTCAATGAATGATATTTACCCATCAGTGGAGGCTTCTATGGGGAGGACGGCTCATAATAATGGCTGGAACGGCACAAATGACCACGAGCCCGTCCTCCCCAATTAAGATGCCACCAACCTCCTGTGTTACCCACTGATCCTTGAAGAATACAACTTATAAGTTAGTTCAGAACTCAAAATATATGCTTGTTTTACTCCACTGTTTGTGAACATTAAAGAGTAAACAAACAACATACACCTTACATCCATAGCTCTGTCCTGACCCATCCCTCAGCTTTTTCCCTCAAACAGGGGAGGGCAGAACACTGAATTATTGTTTCAACTGCCAAAACCCTAACCAATTAAGTCATTCAAAATCAAGTCAAAAGTCAAGAGGAACCAAAGCAGTGTGAGTGCCACGTTGAACACACACACACACATGCGCGCACACACCCCCTGAGGTAGTCTCTCAGTCAAAGGTCTTACTGTATGTTTGGCTGGAGAGGAGCCAAAGCTGTTGCAATGCCACGTTGCACCTTCCTCCACCTCCTCCTACAAACAGCCAGCCAACAAACAGCCAACCATTTCATGGGTCTATAACCACTGGGATGGATGGGAAGACACTGATCAAGCCCTAACGGGAATCAGCCGGGGTGGCCCACGGTTAGCCTCGTTAAACACTGGTTGTGTCCCAAATGGCACCCTGTTACCAAGTGCACTACTTTTGACTAGGTCCTATAGGCCACGCCTGTATTCTATATGGAATAGGTAGGGGTCGATGATGCCTAACAAACGGCTGGGGAAGAGGCTAGCCTACGGCTGCTTCTGCTTTGGCACACTGTTGAATCTATATACACTATTACAGTATCATTCATCATCCATCTCCCCGAGGCTTGCCAGGAGATCTGGAGACTTCTAGGTGGTAGAGCCAATCCTTCCTATGGTCTAAAGAAAATATGTCGTTTCTCTCTCTCTCTTGATATCACTCTCTCTCTCTCTCTCTCTCTCTCTCTCTCTCTCTCTCTCTCTCTCTCTCTCTCTCTCTCTCTCTCTTTCTCTCTCTCTCTCTCTCTCTCTCCCTCTCTCTCTCTCTCTCTCTCTCTCTCTCTCTCTCTCTCTCTCTCTCTCTCTCTCTCTCTTTCTCTCTCTCTCTCTCTCTCTCTCCCTCTCTGTGTCCTTCTATAAAGGGCTTATCGCCAGATAAGAAGATAAGAGAGGATTGAAGATCAACAGGCGTTGATCTCTCAGTGATTGAGTCTTTTAAACCACATGTAAATACTACAAGGTATTTACTTTACAATGCATAACATACTTATGTGTCTGTTATGGTAAGTTAGGTGATGCAAAGTTCATACAATTTCTCAGTGCATGAGAAACTCTGTCTGTGACATTGCACAGATAAAATACATAGGATGAGAATAATGAAACAGAGATGACTGTTGGGTCAGTGAGAAGCCATAATGTCCTCCTGCTGTACCTTGAAGTAGGGGAAGTGTTCAGTCATGAATCTGTAGATCTCACTAACCGGGAGACTCCCTGTCTTACTGTTCCTCAGAGCCATGAAGATCAGGATGCTATGGATAGAAGACAAACATTGTAGTCAGTGTAGTCAATCAGATGTAGTCAATATTATTATTATATTTATTATTACGTATATTACATGATATTATTTAACATCAGTGTTGTTTCTCCATTTCATATACACTACACTCTCAGAAAAAAGGGTTCATCGACTGTCCCCATAGGCATAGGAGAACCCTTTGAATAACCCGTTTTGTTTCCAAGTAAAACACTTTTTGATTCCATGTAGAACCCTTTCTACAGACGGTTCCACATTGAACCCAAAAGGGCTCTACCTGGAACCAAAAAGGGTTATTCTAAGGGTTCTCCTATGGGGACAGCCCTTTAAGGTTCTAGATAGCATATTATTTTCTATGAGTGTACATTCATGACAAGGATCCATGATGACATCCACAAAACACTAAAAGGAAACAAGGACATTCATGTTGTTATTATTATACTAATTCAGTCTTTGAGGAAAAAGTCGGAAAAGTATAGTAGATACAGCAGAATTGACATTATTGTAAATAAAAGCACAAATAGTTTTCCGTTGTGGGTTTGAATAAGAGGCCGTGCTGTGTATGCAGAACCAGTGAAGATCTAGGGCACACACACACACACACCCCATCCACCTCACACCTGCAAGCCTGAGGGATAACGGTGAATATTTGTGTTATGTAACATTGATACTTGAAAGGAGTTTAGGTTAAATCATTATTGAAATATATACCATCTGGTTCTCAGAGGACCAGAGTACAAAATGTACAGAAACTAACTGAAATCATAGCTGAACACTGAATACTTGGGTTCACTTTCAATCCAAACTGGTAAACTGGTTTTAGGGGTTATTAAAGAACTGACAAGCTTACAGCTCAACTTCTTTTTGTTTCACCTTGTAAACATTATTTTAAATATGCAGAGAAAGAAGAGTGATGAAGAGTGAGAAATAGGTTTGATTAAATAAGGTCTTGATTGAATAAGGTCTTTAGTATATAATTCATGTTGCACCAAAGTCCAAAACCTGATTGTACAGGTTGGTAAAAGATTGTGATTATGCACATATATGGAGTATCCTGGGTGAGGATCAAAGGTGCCAGATCAGCTTCACACCCTGTCATAAATTAAGGGAGAGAGAACTCTCTAGTAGCAAGGTTGGAATGTGCTTTGTGTAGAGAGAGACTTTTGCTGCCAAAACCTTTTTGTACAGAAAGTGAATATGGGAACAATATTTATAAGATAGGAATGTTAAGAATGATCAGTGGGGATCTAAAGAATAATAATGTCATATTGTTTATTATTTTGTGATGTCATTAAGGATGGTATAGTAACTGTAACTCTGAAAGTGTACGCATTATATGTGTCAAGTTTACATCTAAATGTGTAAAATAAATGATTAAATATGAGAACAGTTTTCAAATCAAATCAAATCAAATCAAATTTTATTTGTCACATACACATGGTTAGCAGATGTTAATGCGAGTGTAGCGAAATGCTTGTGCTTCTAGTTCCGACAATGCAGTAATAACAAGTAATCTAACTAACAATTCCAAAACTACTGTCTTGTACACAGTGTAAGGGGATAAAGAATATGTACATAAGGATATATGAATGAGAGATGGTACAGAGCAGCATAGGCAAGATACAGTAGATGGTATCGGGTACAGTATGTACAAATGAGATGAGTATGTAAACAAAGTGGCATAGTATAGTATAAAGTGGCTAGTGATACATGTATTACATAAGGATACCGTCGATGATATAGAGTACAGTATATACGTATGCATATGAGATGAATAATGTAGGGTAAGTAACATTTATATAAGGTAGCATTGTTTAAAGTGGCTAGTGATATATTTACATCATTTCCCATCAATTCCCATTATTAAAGTGGCTGGAGTTGAGTCAGTGTCAGTGTGTTGGCAGCAGCCACTCAGTGTTAGTGGTGGCTGTTTAACAGTCTGATGGCCTTGAGATAGAAGCTGTTTTTCAGTCTCTCGGTCCCAGCTTTGATGCACCTGTACTGACCTCGCCTTCTGGATGATAGCGGGGTGAACAGGCAGTGGCTCGGGTGGTTGATGTCCTTGATGATCTTTATGGCCTTCCTGTGACATCGGGTGGTGTAGGTGTCCTGGAGGGCAGGTAGTTTGCCCCCGGTGATGCGTTGTGCAGACCTCACTACCCTCTGGAGAGCCTTACGGTTGAGGGCGGTGCAGTTGCCATACCAGGCGGTGATACAGCCCGCCAGGATGCTCTCGATTGTGCATCTGTAGAAGTTTGTGAGTGCTTTTGGTGACAAGCCGAATTTCTTCAGCCTCCTGAGGTTGAAGAGGCGCTGCTGCGCCTTCTTCACGATGCTGTCTGTGTGAGTGGACCAATTCAGTTTGTCTGTGATGTGTATGCCGAGGAACTTAAAACTTGCTACCCTCTCCACTACTGTTCCATCGATGTGGATAGGGGGGTGTTCCCTCTGCTGTTTCCTGAAGTCCACAATCATCTCCTTAGTTTTGTTGACGTTGAGTGTGAGGTTGTTTTCCTGACACCACACTCCGAGGGCCCTCACCTCCTCCCTGTAGGCCGTCATCGTTGTCGTCATCGTCGTCATCGTCTCATCGTTGTTGGTAATCAAGCCTACCACTGTTGTGTCGTCCGCAAACTTGATGATTGAGTTGGAGGCGTGCGTGGCCACGCAGTCGTGGGTGAACAGGGAGTACAGGAGAGGGCTCAGAACGCAACCTTGTGGGGCCCCAGTGTTGAGGATCAGCGGGGAGGAGATGTTGTTGCCTACCCTCACCACCTGGGGGCGGCCCGTCAGGAAGTCCAGTACCCAGTTGCACAGGGCGGGGTCGAGACCCAGGGTCTCGAGCTTGATGACGAGCTTGGAGGGTACTATGGTGTTGAATGCCGAGCTGTAGTCGATGAACAGCATTCTCACATAGGTATTCCTCTTGTCCAGATGGGTTAGGGCAGTGTGCAGTGTGGTTGAGATTGCATCGTCTGTGGACCTATTTGGGCGGTAAGCAAATTGGAGTGGGTCTAGGGTGTCAGGTAGGGTGGAGGTGATATGGTCCTTGACTAGTCTCTCAAAGCACTTCATGATGACGGATGTGAGTGCTACGGGGCGGTAGTCATTTAGCTCAGTTACCTTAGCTTTCTTGGGAACAGGAACAATGGTGGCCCTCTTGAAGCATGTGGGAACAGCAGACTGGTATAGGGATTGATTGAATATGTCCGTAAACACACCGGCCAGCTGGTCTGCGCATGCTCTGAGGGCGCGGCTGGGGATGCCATCTGGGCCTGCAGCCTTGCGAGGGTTAACACGTTTAAATGTCTTACTCACCTCGGCTGCAGTGAAGGAGAGACCGCATGTTTTCGTTGCAGGCCGTGTCAGTGGCACTGTATTGTCCTCAAAGCGGGCAAAAAAGTTATTTAGTCTGCCTGGGAGCAAGACATCCTGGTCCGTGACTGGGCTGGGTTTCTTCCTGTAGTCCGTGATTGACTGTAGACCCTGCCACATGCCTCTTGTGTCTGAGCCGTTGAATTGAGATTCTACTTTGTCTCTGTACTGGCGCTTAGCTTGTTTGATAGCCTTGCGGAGGGAATAGCTGCACTGTTTGTATTCGGTCATGTTACCAGACACCTTGCCCTGATTAAAAGCAGTGGTTCGCGCTTTCAGTTTCACACGAATGCTGCCATCAATCCACGGTTTCTGGTTAGGGAATGTTTTAATCGTTGCTATGGGAACGACATCTTCAACGCACGTTCTGATGAACTCGCACACCGAATCAGCGTATTCGTCAATGTTGTTATCTGACGCAATACGAAACATCTCCCAGTCCACGTGATGGAAGCAGTCTTGGAGTGTGGAGTCAGCTTGGTCGGACCAGCGTTGGACAGACCTCAGCGTGGGAGCCTCTTGTTTTAGTTTCTGTCTGTAGGCAGGGATCAACAAAATGGAGTCGTGGTCAGCTTTTCCGAAAGGGGGGCGGGGCAGGGCCTTATATGCGTCGCGGAAGTTAGAGTAACAATGGTCCAAGGTCTTTCCTCCCCTGGTTGCGCAATCGATATGCTGATAAAATTTGGGGAGTCTTGTTTTCAGATTAGCCTTGTTAAAATCCCCAGCTACAATGAATGCAGCCTCCGGATAAATTGTTTCCAGTTTGCAGAGAGTTAAATAAAGTTCGTTCAGAGCCATCGATGTGTCTGCTTGGGGGGGGATATATACGGCTGTGATTATAATCGAAGAGAATTCTCTTGGTAGATAATGCGGTCTACATTTGATTGTGAGGAATTCTAAATCAGGTGAACAGAAGGATTTGAGTTCCTGTATGTTTCTTTCATCGCACCATGTCACGTTAGTCATAAGGCATACGCCCCCGCTCCTCTTTTTACCAGAAAGATGTTTTTTCCTGTCTGCGCGATGCGTGGAGAAACCTGTTGGCTGCACCGCTTCGGATAGCGTCTCTCCAGTAAGCCACGTTTCCGTGAAGCAAAGAACGTTACAGTCTCTGATGTCCCTCTGGAATGCTACCCTTGCTCGGATTTCATCAACCTTGTTGTCAAGAGACTGGACATTGGCAAGAAGAATGCTAGGGAGTGGTGTGCGCTGTGCCCGTCTCCGGAGTCTGACCAGAAGACCGCCTCGTTTCCCTCTCTTTCGGAGTCGTTTTTTTGGGTCGCTGCATAGGATCCACTCCGTTGTCCTGTTTGTAAGGCAGAACACAGGATCCGCGTCGCGAAAAACATATTCTTGGTCGTACTGATGGTGAGTTGATGCTGATCTTATATTCAGTAGTTCTTCTCGACTGTATGTAATGAAACCTAAGATGACCTGGGGTACTAATGTAAGAAATAACACGTAAAAAAACTAAAAACTGCATAGTTTCCTAGGAACGCGAAGCGAGGCGGCCATCTCTGTCGGCGCCGGAAGTAGTAGTAGTTTTGTGAAGATAGTGATGTCATTTTAGCCTTCTAAATTATCTAATTGTTTTTCATATAAACTTGTGCCCAGTCAGTAACCACACTCCCAAGTGAGCACAGACATTGTGTCGGCGTGATGGAATGCCCCCCTTTTTACCCAAGGATAAAAGCCTTGGAAACTAAATTTACAGCAGACCAAAACATGCCGGGTTGCTGCTGGCGTGTAAAGTGGTTGGGAGCCTGAACCTGAATAATCAGCCTTGAGACCATTACGAGACCAGCCAACGTACAGCGTGAGCTAAACGTGACAAATGGTTTCAACTCTAGAGACCAGAAAATGTGAGACGGTAGTCCATACGTTTGAAATTGTGAAACTCTGAAACTCTCAATCTCTACACAAGAAGAAGAAACTCACTAGACCGTAGCATTTACCAGTCTGCAGCTGGCATGTAAAGTAGTCTAGGACATTTGATCAAAGACACGAGGGGAAGGAATAGGTTCCTCTCAGACAACCATTGGCACATCTGAAGTATCTATTCCAACAACCTCTCCACAACCAGTGAAGCTCTACAAAAGACATTGTGACCTCTGGTGGACAAACCAGAACCTTACATCCATCGACAACTTCACCATAGGAGTCATCGAGTTCAACAGAGATCGACGACGATCAAGGACAGCTATGCGTAAATGTATATATTGTACTTCTTATCCGAATGAGCGGTGGTTCATGTGCAAAGTATTACTATTCCTTTGAGTGTAGGTTCCAAATGTAACAACGATAAGTTGACTCTTTGTCTCTCCCTCTCTTTACCTACCCCTCCCTCTCCATATGTGTAACAAGCCGTCATATCTTGTCAGTCCACTAGGTACTTTTATCTCATGTGCGTGTGTATGTGTATTATGTGTTATTATTTTGTTAGTTAGTAAATAAATGATTAAATAAATTTGTGTAGTACTGAATAATCAGAAGGGCTAGGGTTCTTGCGGATCCAAGGATTATGTGACGTTCAGACTGAGACTGATGAGGTAATAATTCATAATTGACTGTTATTGATGTAAGAGATATCTACATATCAAATCAAATCAAATGTATTTATATAGCCCTTCGTAATCAGCTGATATCTCAAAGTGCTGTACAGAAACCCAGCCTAAAACCCCAAACAGCAAGCAATGCAGGCGTTGAAGCACGTTGGCTAGGAAAAACTCCCTAGAAAGGCCAAAACCTAGGAAGAAACCTAGAGAGGAACCAGGCTATGAGGGGTGGCCAGTCCTCTTCTGGCTGTGCCAGGTGGAGATTATAACAGAACATGGCCAAGATGTTCAAATGTTCATAAATGACCAGCTTGGTCAAATAATAGGCCTGGGACAGGTAGCACATCCGGTGAACAGGTCAGGATTCCACAGCCACAGGCAGAACATATCTTTAGAGTTTAATTTGGGAGGTGGTAAGTCATTAATTAAACAACTTATTCCATGGTGCCCCAAATTCCTAATGAATGAATTGTTACATTATTAATTTAATTGAGTAACAATTGAGTAACAATTAAACATAGTTAGTTGACAAAATAAATAACAGTCATTAGATGAATGATAGTCACGTCACGACAGTGTTCACCTGTATGAGTAGATGGGCTTGGGGAAGAGGGACTGCATGCTACTGTCCTGATGGGTTGGAGTGGAGAGGCACTGGAGAGAGTACGGAGAACTTTTAGATTGTCCACTGGTAGAATACATACCTGGTGAGAACTGGAGAGAACACACACACACACGTACACATGCGCATACATACACACACATTGTTACAGCAGAACTTGTATTACTTTAGCAACAGAGTGTGTACACAGTGAGGTTTTTCCAAACCGCACAGCTGTGTGCTGCAAAGCCGACAACTGTAAACAAGTTCACGGTATGATATAATCAAGCCCTGTTGGCAAAGTGATATTTTCCTTGGCAAGGTGTTTGACAAGGTATTTGGCAGAGTGGCACTAATCCTTGGAAAGATATGCAGTAGAATACACACCTAATAGGAAAGATATGCAGTACCGTAGGTGGTTTCTATGTCAATCAACCTATACACAGCCAAAATTCCACCCAAACAAAATTAGGTCGCCAGTTTGTAGTCCTAAAAAACAGAAATGAGTGTTGTTCTTTGAGAGAATACTAATCAGTAAACATGACATTTATGAATTATGAAGTCTTATTAAGTGCTTTGTGTGCTTGTTTCGATTACATAAATGCTTCAAAATTCTAAAATGTTTACGTTAGCAGATGAAGATTATCTCATAAAACAAAACATATACTATAAGATCTCCTAAGTCTGTGTTTACCACTGACCTTATTTTCTGTGCAATTCCAAAATCACCCCATTGAGATAAGCTCCTCTAAGAAACTCCCCCTTAAGTTATCACCTCCCCCTGTACTTTGGTCCTGACCACTCACCTGCGGTAGCGGGGCTAGGGGGCTGTAGGAGGCGTGGCCTTGGGACAGGAAGCAGGAAGGTTCCTCGGGTGCATCCTGTGGTTCTGTGTAAGAGCGCTGGGAGCCCTGCTGTGTTGAATGAAGGGAATGAATGAAGATAATAGCATGATTCAAGTGATGAAATCTGAGAAAACTCATTGGCAGCACTAGTATCAACGTGATGTGTGGGTGGGTGGGTGTGTGGATAGGAGCTGTAGGTGTGTATGAGAGATCTGTCTATGGGGAACTACTTGCGCATGTGGGGCTGTCCCCGATGGCCATGTACACCTGGGTATGGTACTACAGTTCAGCTGGTGGCGTGTACTAAGAATGAATAGCCATTTAGAGTATGAGTATCACTGTATCATACCATCAGTCTGGAAGCCTGGAAACTCCCGTTGTATGGATCCCAGGATGTCTGTTCCTCACTGGTAGATGTGCGTGTGGCAGCAAAGCTATCTAGAGCCTCTACCTCTCTGAGACAGGCGAAGGTACGAGACCCAGGGGCACCAGGGGCCAGGCAACCGGTGCCAACCCCATCATCGCTGAACTGATGTCGGTAGGGGTGGAAGCGGTCAGCCGTTCCTGACCCTAAGTTTGACCTTTGACTCTGTCCCACCATGGCTCCATCAACGCTGTGCCTCCTGCAGCTCTCTGCAGCGGCATTTCTCTGTCTGTAGGTGGCACTCTCTCTCTCACGCTGGGCAGTGGTAAATGACACAGAACTGCTCTCCTCACACTGAGGGGAGATGAAAATACAATTTCTAAGCTGGTTATTTAGCAACGTCCAGAATCTCCTGGCTAGCATCTGCAATCATAAAACAATGCAAGTGGAAATAGCCAACAATCACCTATTACCTTTTATCTCCTGGCATTGTCTGTGTCCCAAGTGGCATCCTATGTAGGGAATAGGGTGCTATTTGGGACGCAGGTATTATTTCTGTTTAAACACATCCTGCCTGTTTCAGGGGGGGTGTGGTCGTATTTTGATCTCTAGATAGACATTACTGCCCCAAGGGTGGGTAATTAATTAGTCCAAAAGAAGAGGAACGTGATTAATGTCAGAATAAAACTTAACACATTTCCTCCAGGGCATCTTGTCCTTGAAAAGGTCCTGTGTGTGCGATAGGTAGATAGTTTACATCCTTTTAGATTCACTCATAAACAATCTCTCTGTTGCAAGCAGACCTGGGTTCAAACAGTATTCATTTTCATTCAAATACTTTATCTGGCACACTGGAACCAATGAAAATGACAAATTAAAAGGAACCAATGGAACCAAAAAAAAGGTACATTTTTCAAAACCTGTCCATCTACCACTCCAAGCAGGCTGAAGCAAATGCTGCAATTTGAAAGATAACAAATACTACTTGAACTTGAGGTTTGGTTAGTCAAACAGCTAAGGGCTAATGCACTAAGATCATAGTGTAGATTCTGGAATTACCACTGGAGGAACAGTAGCCTAATGCAGGTGCAGGAAAGGAGATTAGATGGGTAAAGCATGCATGGCTTTGGGTGAGATCACAATGGAGTGTTTCCATGCCTATGGTTAACATCTGGATTGTTTCTGGGTGAAAATGGGTGCGACTTTAAAATAAACAGTTTTCAGTGGATTCTGGTACCAGTGAGTGCGCCATCTGCTGGAAGGAGGACGCTGGAGGATCAGAGGTGCGTAGGGAGGAGGTCTGAGGGGCTGGTGTCATTGTCAGGAACCTGTTGGCACTGGGTGTAAATGTGGAGCTGGGAGAGTCTGTAGACATGATGGTGTGCCTAGAAAGAAATCTGCACCCGGGAAGAAAATACAATTTTATTGATTTATTTATTTTACTAGGCAAGTCAGTTAAGAACAAATTCTTATTTTCAATGACAGCCTAGGAACAGTGGGTTAACTGCCTTGTTCAGGGGCAGAATGACAGATTTTTACCTTGTCAGCTCAGGGATTCAATCTTGCAACCTTTCGATTACTAGTCCAACACTCTAACCACAAGGCTAGCTGCCGCCCCTCAAACATGTTTGAGTTTGGGGTGTGATATACACCGATTGTACAAAACCTTAGGAGCACCTTCCTAATATTGAGTTTGCCCTCAGAACAGCCTGAATTTATCAGGGCATGGACTCTACAAGGTGTTCTTTGGGTGGTGGACCATTCTTGATACACACAGGAAACTGTTGAGCATGAAACACCCAGCAGCATTGCAATTCCTGACACACTCAAACTGAGCCTGACACCTACGACCACACCCCATTCAAAGACACTTAAATATTTTTTCTTGTAAATTCACCCTCTGAATGGCACATATACACAATCCATATCTGAGTTGTCTCAAGGCTTAAAAATCCTTCTTTAACCTGTCTCCCCCCCATTCATCGACACTGATAAAAGGATCATAGCTTTCACCTGGATTTACCTGGTCAGTCTATGTTTTGTACACTCAGTGTAGCTCAACATGTGTGTTATGAGTCACAATCCCATTCCATGTGTTTTTTCTCTATGTGATTTGGAATTGGAAATGTGTCATGACTAGCTTTCACAGGTCCATGACATGTACTGTATGCACAGTGGCTTGTATGATTCATCTCTTTGTGGTTGATGCTTGCCAGTGCCATCCATGCGTTACATTATATTCTTATTGTATCCTTCAGTCTGGGTCATTCATAGTATGAATGTACCTTTCAGGAAGGCTACAGCACTTAACCCCAGTGTAACATCTCAGTGGTCTTCTGGGCATCACTGAGTTATCATTGTACAAGACTAGGAGCGATACAGTACGTGATCTTTCAGTGTACAGGTGTGGGTACTTTAGGTTCGATGGAACAGTTACCCGGACACAGATCAAGTCGAATCTTGGACTAAGAAGCACTTTAAATGGAGAAACATTTAGTCTAGGACTCTATGGAAGGAGGCAAGGTGCTCTTCCATCTTCATCAGTTTACAGTACTGTTATCAGAAGAGGTGTGAGGCACGTGGCAGAGGTTCCAGGAAGGGTAACCTCATACACACACATATTCGCACGTATGCGCACACACACACACACTCCTCAAAGCTCATTAAAAAGGGCAACAAACTGTGAAGATTAGGTCACTCAAAACCAGCTATTGCTGAGGTGGGTTGAAGGGTGAAATCAAGACCATTTTGTTGTGTTACCATTATTGATGGCGACTCGTTTCAGAGATGTAGAGAACGAGAGAGAGAGAGAGAGAGAGAGAGAGCGAGAGAGAGAGAGAGAGAGAGAGAGTGAGAGAGCGAGAGAGAGAGAGAGAGAGAGAGAGAGAGAGAGAGAGAGAGAGAGAGAGAGAGAGAGAGAGAGAGAGAGCGAGAGAGAGAGAGAGAGAGCAAGAGAGAGAGAGAGAGAGCAAGAGAGAGAGAGAGAGCGAGAGAGAGATTGTGGAAGTTTTCATACAGGAGTAAAAAGGAAGTGAAATGTCAGAGTTGAGACAGCCTTTGTTCTGTTGCAGCAACAGCTCCTTTGACTTTTGACCTGTTTGACTCAAACCTCTGATTGGCCGTTTGGAGCACTGACGAGGAAGAATAACTGATCAAGAAAAATAATCGCTGTGCTGCCATTTCTTTGGCCAAAGATGGTTAACTGGATTTAAGGTGGAGCGGGATCTGTGGACGGTTGAGGACTATAGTGTGACATCCCTGTTTGTAAGCGTACTCTGACCTCTGACAAAAGGGCTGGACCTTTATGACATAGGTGAAGTGCACTTGCTATGTAACAGCAGCGTCCTTCTTTAGACTCTGGGAATTAACCAATATACTGCAATACATCTTCACAATTAACCTTAATGTCTAAATGATTTGACTCTAGGAACTGTGTACTGATAATGGTCTCCACAACCAGAAGCTAATACTGACAAATGTACAGTATGTGCCATTCAGATGAACAAACGCTGTCATTGTCTGTGAGTTGATGTGGGAAAAGGAATGGCACCAGTCTGCCATGTTATCATGACTCTAGAAAAACGACCCATTAAAAATCAGGTATCAAAATGTCCACAGTTTGTCCTGGGGATATTCCCACAATTCAGGAGCCAAAATGTATGAATGAATGGTTCCCATCTGATTTAAAGACAAAAATATATATGTGAATAATTTGATACACCAATGTTTAGTGGTGCTGGTTTTCCTTTAAGTGTCCAATTCCTTTTTAACGTTCTTCTAAAGCTGAACGGTGTGCTGGTTTCTGACAGACCTGGGTTCAAATGGTATTTGAAATCATTATGAATACTTTATCTGTGCTTGATTGAGCATGCCTTGCTTAATGGACCAATAGAATAGTCCCAAAATTGTAAAGCCCACCCATCTGGCACTCGGGGCAAGCTAGAGCAAACGCACAAAGTATTTTAAAGATTTCAAATAGTATTTGAACCCAAGTGTGTTTGTTTCTGAGCATGTTTCAGCTGTCCCAGTCCTGAAATGTTGCCATAACTAACCCTCACCTTGACTGGCAGTTCTAATCGACCAAGAAAGCCTACTTTTTCACTTTCATCCATCATGTAATTAGGAAGTACTCATTTTCATCTCCTTTGCTCTATCGGTTCCTGAGTTGTGTTGTTATAACTGAATCTCAGAGTACAGCAGTGAGATGAGGCGAGAAAACTAATATAATCTCAAAGAACGAATACTGGGGACTTAACTCTCGTTCACTTTACTTACAGTTTTGTGACCTGTTGACATTCCAAGTCATCCATCACAGACATTATAAGCTTCTGTGCAGTATCTCTATGCTCCTACATGTCATGTCATAGACAGTAACACAGGGGTGGGCAACTTCTGACTCAGCACTAACACACCTGTTTCAACTAACACAAGTCTAAATTGAAGATCATGATTAGTTGATGTGTTGAATCAGGTGTGTTAGAGCTGGGCTGGAACAAAAGCCTGCAAATATTGTGGGTACTGTTTCCTGCCCCTTAACTAAAGTGCTTTCGGAAAGTATTCAGACCCCTTCCCTTTTTATTTTTACATTACAACCAGTGACGACCCGTCATTCAGGGCAGGTGGGACAGAGCCCACATTTTCAGCAAAAAAAATACATACACTACCGTTCAATAGTTTGGAGTCACTTAGAAATGTCCTTGTTTTTTAAAGAAAAGCATTTTTTTTGCCCATTAAAATAACATCAAAATTAATCAGAAATGCAGTGTAGACATTGTTAATGTTGTAAATGACTATTGTAGCTGGAAATGGCTGTTTTTTATGGAATATCGACATAGGCACATAGGCCCATTATTAGCAACCATCACTCCTGTGTTCCAATGGCACGTTGTGTTACCTAATCCAAGTTGATCATTTTAAAAGGCTAATTGATCATTAGAAAACCCTTTTGCAATTATGTTAGCACAGCTGAAAACTGTTGTCCTGATTAAAGAAGAAATTAAACTGGCCTTCTTTAGACTAGTTGAGTATCTGGAGCATCGGCATGTGGGTTCGATTACAGGCTCAATATTAAACAAAGGACTTTCTTCTGAAACACGTCAGTCTACTCTTGTTCTGAGAAATGAAGGCTATTCCATGCGAGAAATTTCCAAGAAACTGAAGATCTTGTACAACACTGTGTACTACTCCCTTCACAGAACAGGGCAAACTGGCTCTAACCAGAATAGAGAGAGGAGTTGGAGGCCCCGGTGCACAACTGAGCAAGAGGACAAGTACCTTAGAGTGTCTAGTTTGAGAAACAGACAAGTCCTCAACTGGCAGCTTCATGAAATAGTACCTGCAAAACCCCAGTCTCAACGTCAACAATGGAGGCAACTCCAACATGCAGGTGTTTCAGCTCAGTGCTTTCTGTGGTGGTAGGGCAGCCAGAAGAAAATACTATGACATTTCTTTTCTCTGACTGGAAAAATTACTTTTTGAATGGTCATCCTAATCGGAATTGTAAGTCAGGAACTCGGGCCTCTTTCTAGAGCTACGACCTGAAGATCACTGACGTCATCATGTTCAACCTTGTTTCTTTTGTTGAGTTCCCAGGTTGTCTTGAAAGCACCATAAATCCAAAGAATGCCAAAAAGGTTCAAATGTTTTACTTAGGTCAAACGTGTTGGGTAGCCTTCCACAAGCTTCCCACAACAAGTTGGGTGAATTTAGGCCCATTCCACCTGACAGAGCTGGTGTAACTGAGTCAGGTTTGTAAGGCCTCCTTGCTCGCACACGCTTTTACAGCTCTACCCACAAATTTTCTATAGAATTGAGGTCATGCTTTGTGATGGCCACCCCAATACCTTGACTTTGCTGTCCTTAAGCCATTTTGCCACAACTTTGGAAGTATGCTTGGGGTCATTGTCCATTTGGAAGACCCATTTGCGACCAAGCTTTAACTTCCTGACTGATATTTTTGAGATGTTGCTTCAATATATCCACATAATTTTCATTTCTCATGATGCAATCTATTTTGTGAAGTGCACCAGTCCCTCCTGCAGCAAAGCACCCCCACAACATGATGCTGCCACCCCGTGCTTCACGGTTGGGATGGTGTTCTTCGGCTTGCAAGCCTCCCCCTTTTCCTAAAAACATAACGATGGTCATTATGGCCAAACAGTTCTGTCCAGAGGACATTTCTCCAAAAAGTACGATCTTTGTTCCCATGTGCAGCTGCAAACCGTAGTCTGGCTTTTTTACGGAGGTTTTGGAACAGTGGCTTCTTCCTTCCTGAGCGGCCTTTCAGGTTATGTTATATAGGGCTTGTTTTACTGTGGATATGGATACTTTTGTACCTGTTCGCTCCAGCATCTTCACAAGGTCCTTTGCTGTTGTTCTGGGATTGATTTGCACGTTTCGCACCAAAGTACGTTCATCTCTAGGAGACAGAACGCGTCTCCTTCCTGAGCGATATGACGGCTGCGTGGTCCCATGGTGTTTATGCGTACTATTGCTTGTACAGATGAATGTGGTACCTTCAGGCATTTGGATGAACCAGACAAGGATGAACCAGACTTGTGGAGGTCTACAATTATTTTTCAGAGGTCTTGGCTGATTTCTTTTGATTTTCCCATGATGTCAAGCAAAGAGGCACTGAGTTTGAAGGTAGGCCTTGAAATACGTCCACTGGTGCACCTCCAATTGACTCAAATGATGTCAATTAACCTATCAGAACCTTCTAAAGCCATGACATAATTTTCTGGGATTTTCCAAGCTGTTTAAAGGCACAGGCACAGTGTATGTAAACTTCTGACACACTGGAATTGTGATACAGTGAATTATAAGTGAAATAATCTGTCTGTGAACAATTGTTGGAAAAATGACTTGTGTCATGCACAAAGTAGCTGTCCTAACCGACTTGCCAAAACTATAGTTTGTTAACAAGAAATTTGTGGAGTGGTTGAAAAACAAGTTTTAATGACTCCAAGCTAAGTGTATGTAAACTTCCGACTTCAAATGTAGATAGTGAGGTCTACAGCTTATCATGAGATACTCTACATCAGGTGAGCAAAACCTCGAGACTTCCTTAGATATCGTACACCTGCTGTTGTTTACAAATAAACATAAACACATGGGCTACTAACAGTTTACTACACAACAGACACTTAGTATTACTTTCTTAGCTACAGTATACATACAGTGCCTTGCGAAAGTATTCGGTCCCCTTGAACTTTGCAACCTTTTGCCACATTTCAGGCTTCAAACATAAAGATATAAAACTGTATTTTTCTGTGAAGAATCAACAACAAGTGGGACACAATCATGAAGTGGAACGACATTTATTGGATATTTCAAACTTTTTTAACAAATCAAAAACTGAAAAATTGGGCGTGCAAAATTATTCAGCCCCCTTAAGTTAATACTTTGTAGCGCCACCTTTTGCTGCGATTACAGCTGTAAGTCGCTTTGGGTATGTCTCTATCAGTTTTGCACATCGAGAGACTGAAATGTTTTCCCATTCCTCCTTGCAAAACAGCTCGAGCTCAGTGAGGTTGGATGGAGAGCATTTGTGAACAGCAGTTTTCAGTTCTTTCCACAGATTCTCGATTGGATTCAGGTCTGGACTTTGACTTGGCCATTCTAACACCTGGATATGTTTATTTTTGAACCATTCCATTGTAGATTTTGCTTTATGTTTTGGATCATTGTCTTGTTGGAAGACAAATCTCCGTCCCAGTCTCAGGTCTTTTGCAGACTCCATCAGGTTCTCTTCCAGAATGGTCCTGTATTTGGCTCCATCCATCTTCCCATCAATTTTAACCATCTTCCCTGTCCCTGCTGAAGAAAAGCAGGCCCAAACCATGATGCTGCCACCACCATGTTTGACAGTGGGGATGGTGTGTTCAGCTGTGTTGCTTTTACGCCAAACATAACGTTTTGCATTGTTGCCAAAAAGTTACATTTTGGTTTCATCTTACCAGAGCACCTTCTTCCACATGTTTGGTGTGTCTCCCAGGTGGCTTGTGGCAAACTTTAAACAACACTTTTTATGGATATCTTTAAGAAATGGCTTTCTTCTTGCCACTCTTCCATAAAGGCCAGATTTGTGCAATATACGACTGATTGTTGTCCTATGGACAGAGTCTCCCACCTCAGCTGTAGATCTCTGCAGTTCATCCAGAGTGATCATGGGCCTCTTGGCTGCATCTCTGATCAGTCTTTTCCTTGTATGAGCTGAAAGTTTAGAGGGACGGCCAGGTCTTGGTAGATTTGCAGTGGTCTGATACTCCTTCCATTTCAATATTATCACTTGCACAGTGCTCCTTGGGATGTTTAAAGCTTGGGAAATCTTTTTGTATCCAAATCCGGCTTTAAACTTCTTCACAACAGTATCTCGGACCTGCCTGGTGTGTTCCTTGTTCTTCATGATGCTCTCTGCGCTTTTAACGGACCTCTGAGACTATCACAGTGCAGGTGCATTTATACGGAGACTTGATTACACACAGGTGGATTGTATTTATCATCATTAGTCATTTAGGTCAACATTGGATCATTCAGAGATCCTCACTGAACTTCTGGAGAGAGTTTGCTGTACTGAAAGTAAAGGGGCTGAATAATTTTGCACGCCCAATTTTTCTGTTTTTGATTTGTTAAAAAAGTTTGAAATATCCAATAAATGTTGTTCCACTTCATGATTGTGTCCCTCTTGTTGTTGATTCTTCACACAAAAATACAGTTTTTTATCTTTATGTTTGAAGCCTGAAATGTGGCAAAAGGTCGCAAAGTTCAAGGGGGCCGAATACTTTCGCAAGGCACTGTAAATATGCACATTATGGAACAAAACATACATGTATTGTGTAACATGATGTCCTATGAGTGTCATCTGATGAAGATCATCAAAGGTTAGTGATTAATTTCCTCTATATTTCTGCTTTTTGTGACTCCTTTCTTTGGCTGGACTTGATGGTGATCTAACATAATCATATGTTGTGCTTTAGCTGTAAAGCATTTTTTAAATCGGACATGATGGGTAGATTAACAAGATGTTTATCTTTTATTTGCTGTATTGGACTTGTTAATGTGTGAAAGTTACATATTTCAAAAAAATATTTTTGAATTTCTGCCTTTTCAGCGGAATGTTGTCGAGGTGTTCCGCTAGCGGAACTCCTGCACTAGAAAGGTTAAAGGCAATGCTACCAAATACTAATTGAGTGTATGTAAACTTCTGACCCACTGGGAATGGGATGAAAAAGTATAAAGCTGAAATAGATCATTCTCTCTAATATTATTCTGACATTTCACATTCTTAAAATAAAGTGGTGATCCTAACTGACCTAAGACATGGCATTTTTATTAGGATTAAATGTCAGGAATTGTGGAAAACGGAGTTTAAATGTATTTGGCTAAGGTGTATGTAAACTTCCGACTTCAACTGTAAGTTGTGTAGTAAGCCTTTAATTGCCCATGTTTCTCACCCTAATAATTTGGTCTATTTTTCCCCTCTTAATTGTGCCTACTGTTCTGACTTGGTGGTGCTCATGTAGCCTATAACCTGTTTTATAAAAATGTAATCATCAAATATTGTAAGAGCTGTCATTGTCGGCTTATATGCCCCCTTTATTTATCCTATGGTTCTGACTTGGTGTACAAGGAGAACACTGTAAGAATGGCCCATGTTCTGAATTCTGCCACTTTACATTTCAAAAGTGCTGAACAAATAGTTATATTGACTACATCCGTCCTAGCTCATTAATGTTTTAATCAAATTTACGGATTGGCTCTTATCTGCTTGTCATCCCCTTATGCTATAGTTTGTACATCTCAATTGTCATTAGAAACCACATTTGTTTAAGCAAGTCAACCATATCAGCTATGTTTTTTTTAAAGGCAGGAAATTAGGCTGAATAAACTGTTTCGCTGCCAGACAAGGCTCCGCTGATAGCCAGGTGTAACAGTTGTAAGATGTTGGGACTGCTGTTGGGACTCTGCTGTTGTGACAGCTGTATGTAGGCCATAACAGCTTGTGAGCATAGTTTGTCACCATTATAGTGCAATTAATGTATTGTTTAGTGATGTATTGTGTAGTGAAGTGGCTTTGCTGGCTTGCATCCCCCCCAAAAATGTTGGTTTCCCCATCAAGATTTACATGCTAAAATCGCCACTGGTTACAACCTTATTCTAAAATGGATAAAATAATAAAATATCCTCATCAATCTGCACACAATACCCCATAACGACAAAGCGAAAACAGTTTTTTAGAAATACCTTATTTACGTAAGTATTCAGATCCTTTGCTATGAGACTCGAAATCGAGCTCAGGTGCATCCTGTTTCCATTGATCGTCCTTGGGATGTTTCTACAATTTGATTGGAGTCCACCTGTGGTAAATTCAATTGTTTGGACATGATTTGGAATGGCACATACTTGTCTATATAAGGTCCCACAGTTGACAGTGCATGTCAGAGCAAAAACCAATCCATGAGGTCGAAGGAGTTGTCCGTAAAGCTCTGAGACAGGATTGTGTCGAGGAACAGATTTGGGAAAGGGCACCCAAAAAAATCTACAGCTTTGAAGGTCCCCAAGAACACAGCGGCATCCTTAATTCTTAAATGGAAGAAGTTTAGAACCACCAAGACTCTTCCTAGAGCTGGCCGCCCAGCCAAACTGAGCAATTGGGGTAGAAAGGCCTTGGTCAGGGAGATGAGTTCCTCTGTGGAGATGAGAGAACATTCCAGGAGGACAACCATTTCTGCAGCACTCTACAAATCAGGCTTTTATGATAGAGTGGCCAGACAGAAGCCACTACTCAATAAAAGACACATGACAGCCTGCTTGGAGTTTGCCAAAAAGCACCTAAAGGACTCTTGAGAAATTAGAAATTGAGAAAGACGATTCTCAGAACTGATGAAACCAAGATGAAACTTTTTGGCCTTTTTGGCCTGAATGCCAAACGTCACTACTGAAAACCTGCTCCAGAGCTCTCAGGACGTCAGACTGGAGCGAAGGTTCATATTCCAACAGGACAACGACCCTAAGCACACAGCCAAGACAATACAGGAGTGGCTTCGATACAAGTCTCTGAATGTCCTTGAGTTGCCCAGCCAGAGCCCAGATTTGAACCAGATCGAACATCTCTGGAGAGACCTGAAAATAGCTGTGCGGGGACGCTCCCCATCCAACCTGACAGAGCTTGAGAGGATATGCAGAGAAGAATTGAATGAACTCTCCAAATACAGGTGTGCTAAGCTTGTAGAGTCATACCCAAGAAGACTCAAGGCTGTAATCGCTGCCAAAAGTGCTTCAACAAAGTACTTAGTAAAAGGTCTGAATACTCATGTAAATGTGATTTCCAGGTTTTTTGGGGGATACATTTGCAAACATTTCTAAAAACCTGTTTTTGCTTTGCCATTATGGGTTATTGTGTGTAGATTAATAAGAAGAAAAGAAAACATGCGAATAAGGCTGTAACGTAACAAAATATGGAAAAAGTCAAGGGGTCTCAATACTTTCCTGAATACACCGTATATGCTTTTTTTGAGGAATTTAGATTGGGTGCTCCTCCAACCTGTTTACCATGAATTAGTCATTTTGGGGAAGTTTTTCCTGGACACCATTGGATAGGACCATGAAACCAGGCAAAGGCATAATCCCATAGCCTCTCCTCTCTGTACAGGCTCTCATGCCTACATGTGAAAGTGCTGGCTTGCCTGTTGTCAACAATGTGATAGTCATGTTATACAACTCACAGCGCTCTTGTTAGTTCTCACATTACATTTACTATTTAGTCAAACAAACACTGGTAGTGTTCCAAAATGCATACTTGTGTTCTATCTAGAGCGTATAGCAAGTACGAAAGTCAACTGTCATTTTTCAAGTGTGATTCCAAACATAAGACTGTTCAAAGACAAGTATGTACTAAGTTACTGGAAGTTCTATAAGCGTACTTGGGAGTTCTGGAAAGCAAAGCACTCATGGGAGCATACTTTTTCATTCCCTTTGGTGGGGAGGGTATCCCATAACACTTTGCGACACAGCGAGAATTCCAAAAACATCTGAATTAATGGTGGACTGTTATGGTCCCTGTTCGGGAGAAACTTTTACAGTTCTAGTCAGTCAAGTTGTGCATTCTTACAGAATCAGTCAATACTGTACATGCATGTAGTGTCTGTTTAACTACTGTTAGCAAGCTAGCTAACTTTCTTCTTGTCACTTTCCTCTCCCCTCGTGTTTCACCATTGCATATGAAGAAAATGTTTTGAGTAATGAAATTATAAATTTAAAGTAAATCAGGGACAACTTGATCAAGCCTATGAATATGAAAACTGTTTACAAAACCATTGCACATTAACAGAGGTAGTTGTGGTTCGCAGCAACTTGAACCAGGACTGAAATCTGAGCAGTGAGGTTCATTTCTCCTTCCTTAGCCTTATGATTCTGCTCTGTTCTCCTCAGGTTGAAGCACATCCCACCCCATCACCCAGACAGATGGAAAGAACTTGGGAACCCTCCGTCCACCAGGAAAATCACCATATCCCAGGAGTTTAGTCAGGAGTTTATTCAGCACTGTGCAACATCACTATGTTAGAAATAGATTCACAAGTTATTCTCTATCATGCAGCTCATTGTAACATATGACCGTTATTCTAAAATACGGACATGGGGGATTTCTGTCCCTGTGAACTGCACCGTGTGCAAGTATTTATTCCTGCCCTGCACTAACACCATGTTCAACTATTCATCCTCTACAATTTAGACCACAATAAGTTGAATGAGGTGTTAGTGAAAGTCTGGAACAAAAACCTGTAAACTCCTGTCCTGTGTATAAAAAACGTGGCTGTCATGACAAAATTTGCCCTCATGAACTGAACAAGCTTTTGAATGTTAATCTCCTTGATATTACTCACTTGCTATAAGGTTTATTCTACTGAGCCATTTGCTTTATGTTTGTATTCTTATCTTTTAATATTTCTTATTGTCACCGCTAAAAAAAGCATCCATAACATTATTTGCCAATTACAATTTCAGGCTCAAGATTAATGTTATGTAAGTGTTTCAAAACAAGAAGTTTGTATATTCTCTGTAAACTACAGAAACCTTTAGGTCCCAGGCACCATGTCATTATGTCATTATGGAACCTGTCATTCATCGGTAGTAAAGATGTCATTATAACCTTTCCCACTGGGAGATTTATTGACAGCAGTCATGCTAACGATTCTAATCTCTCACGATTTCTCTAGATTATCTGATTGTCTCTGCACCTCCCCCTGACCTAGATTACCTTGCCTCTAACTTTGTTATGCTCTATAACTTTAGCCACTGTCACAGGCTTTCATCTCACTATCAGTAGCGAACCCTGGAAGCTGACGCTAATATAACCCTAACCAGGACATGATACATATATTTGCTTACAATAATTTATACTTTAGCATTTGACTCCTGATCCATATATTTGAAAGTCACAGATGCTTGGATTGACAGTAATGATTTAAGTCTGTTAAACATTTTATCATGAGTCAGTTGTAGGAAGACTTTGTAGCTAAGTTGATCATACAGTAGGGGTAGTTACTCAGTCCATTGTGGCTGACACGGGGCCAGAAGGCTACTAAAATCATGCTTAATGTCGTTAGTCGGTGCCCTTTCAGCCGCTAAACATCAGTTGCAGGTAAGAAGACAAGACTCATCTTTGTTCAACGGCACAGCTTTTCTTTTGAAAGTTTTGTCACCCCAGCAAACACACAACCACTAAACAAGGTCCTCTCCTTGTGGGCCTTAACATGCCGTACGTGAGTTTTCAGTGTCATTTCACAGGCATGTCACACTTAATAAAGAAACAATAGCTGGTTAGAAGCACAGACAGGTGTATTGCCATAGGTTCGGCATATTTGCTCCAAAGTTTCCAAACTTTTCCCATCCTTGACCATTTAGAGATGCTCAACTCACCCTCCTTGATTCGACAACAATCTTGTTCTGCCAGTAGGCCACAGTATCTTATTTGAATCTCGTGGTGACAATCAATCATTCCAGTCCAGTCTGGGGAAGAAGAAGAATTGATCAGATTCACATAATGCACATGGTTTAGCCTAAACACCTGGAACACTTTCCAACAGAGCGATTCTTCTTTGAAGAATACTGTTGAAGATATATTGACTAAGAAGAGTGTGGTAGTAGGAAGAAGAGCTGAAGGGCTGGTTCCAGCCTTCAGAGCATTAATCTCATGCTCATTCTCTCTCTTCTTTCACTCACTCTCTCTTTTTCTCTCTTTCTGTCTGGCCCTCAGCCAACCCACGGTAGCCCAGCAGAGCGCTATGAGATACATAGAAGGAAACCTGTCACAACAGGTTCCAAAGGCCTAGCTACTGTACTGCTGAAGTCACCACTTCTGTCTCTCTCTCCCTTCCCTCTTTCTTTACCTGATTTGAAGACTTGTGAGAATGGGGCATCAGATACACTTCAATCACATCCCCTATCCACTGGCAGAGAGTGGGTACTTAGCCCTGGTTTCAGAGCTCGTCCACATCGATAGGACCTGTAGGATAGGATCTGGTTCTCCCTGTGTAATTGCACCAATCATAAGAGCCTGTATAGCACATTAGTTCAATTATCTAATTTGGTCTATTGACACTAATTGCTGTTCTTTGATTGCGTCAGGGCTCTCATTTGCTACGGCAATATATTATAATTTTATATATTTTTTGTAGATTTAAAATTTTTGACATTTTGATGCACCTGCATAAAATAGCATTAGTTAACGAATTAAACTGCTGGATTAGACGTACCCAGATGTGTCCAGGTGTGTCGCGGACGCAGTGCCAGGCAGTCAGGTGCTGAGCAGACGGCACAGGCTCAGAGAAGAAGTGCCAGATGTGTCACACTCTGTCAGACCGGTCACATGCCAAGGTGGTTGTTGGTTAAGATAAACTGAGTGGCGCTGGGTAGAGGAGAGGGGTTGACCCTTTGAGCCTCTCATTGAGAAAGCAAATGATGGTCTGAACCGCTGAAGACCTCTTCCAAACTTTTATACTGACAGATGGATCAAGACCAACACCTGAGCCAGAGAGGGAGAGAAGGGGAGGAGGGGGGGAAGGAGAGAGAAAGAAAGTAAGCGAGAGGAGTGGAAGAAGTATGTCAATACAGGTAAATTCCTATCCTACCCTCCAAGTAAACCAAGAAAGTAGCACCCTCCCTCCGTCTCTCTCTCTTTCCTTCCCTCTCTCTTCCTCCTTCTCTCTCTCTCTCTCTCTCTCTCTCTCTCTCTCTCTCTCTCTCTCTCTCTCCTAGCCTCTCTCGCTCTCCTTCCCTCTCTCTCTCTCTCTCCCTCTCTCTCTCAGCTGCCTTATTATTCAAACCAGGCTGAGGTGAATGATAAATAGACAGAGGTATAAGTTACAGATGAATAAAATCTTAGGTTACAGTGGGAGGTCTCAGCCAACCTCTCAACGCAGTCAAGTAGCCGCAGGGGGCTCCTCCTGACAGAAACAGGGATTTCTGAAGAAGTGGAATGTGGGAAAGAAGTCCTAAAGGGCACTTGTTGAAATGACACCAAACTCCACTTGGTAAAAAGAAAAAACCTGTAGCACTGAGGTTACCTTGTTTGCTGTTGTTTTACTAGAATGGTTTATTTTCGGGAAATGGAAGGGGGCGGGGGGGGGATTCTAGTCTTGAATCATTCTCCGTTGGTTGCCACCTTAGCACATGACAGGCTCATCAAAACAAACTGATCATGCAAATCTCTGAAACAATTGATGCCGCAAACACGTGTAACACAATTTGCCCTTTTACCTATGCTATGTTATTTTTAATAAAAAATACATTTTACCCCCTTTTCTCCCCAATTTCGTGGTATCCAATTGTTAGTAATTACTATCTTGTCTCAACGCTGCAACTCCCGTACAGGCTCGGGAGAGACGAAGGTCGAAAGCCATGCGTCCTCTGAAACACAACCCAACCAAGCCGCACTGCTTCTTAACACAGCGCGCCTCCAACCCGGAAGCCAGCCACACCAATGTGTCGGAGGAAACACTGTGCACCTGGTTACCTTTGTTAGTGCAATGCGCCCGGCCTGCCACAGGAGTTGCTGGTGTACCGGCCAAACCCTCCCTAACCCGGACGACGCTAGGGCAATTGTGCGTCGCCCCACGGATCTCCCGGTCGCAGCCGGCTGCAACCGGGAGAGCCTGGGCGCGAACCCAGAGTCTCTGGTGGCACAGCTAGTGCTGCGATGCAGTGCCCTATACCACTGCGCCACCCGGGAGGGCCGCAACTGCTATGTTAGTACATGGTAATAGAGTGTAGTGGGTGCTAGAAAGAAACAGACAGGGGCCTCCCGGGTGGCGCAGTGGTTAAGGACGCTGTACTGCAGCGCCAGCTGTGCCATCAGAGTCCCTGGGTTCGCGGCCAGGCTCTGTCGTGACCGGGGGGTCCGTGGGGCGATGCACAATTGGCCTAGCGTCGTCCGGGTTAGGGAGGGATTGGTCGGTAGGGATCTCCTTGTCTCATCGCGCACCAGCGACTCCTGTGGCGGGCCGGGCGCAGTGCGCGCTAGCCAAGGTTGCCAGGTGCACGGTGTAGCCTCCGACACATTGGTGCGGCTGGCTTCCGGGTTGGATGCGCGCTGTGTTAAGAAGCAGTACGGCTGGTTGGGTTGTGTATCGGAGGACGCATGACATTCAGCCTTCGTCTCTCCCGAGCCCGTACGGGAGTTGTAGCAATGAGACAAGATAGTAGCTAGTTGATAGTAACAATTAGATACCACGAAATTGGGGAGAAAAAGGGGTAAAAAAAAGAAAAAAAAAGAAAGAAACAGACATTTCTGTGAAGTGAATTATACACTGTGCCTTGTATCAGCCAACTCAGGATCCTATCCACCCTGGGATTCCACTTGTGTTACATACAGTATGTTACATATCTACAGTATCTACAGTATGTTAAATATCTACAATGTATTACATATCTACAGTATGTTACATATCTACAGTATCTACAGTATGTCTGTATTACATATCTACAGTATGTTACACTGTATTACATATCTACAGTATGTTACATATCTACAATGTATTACATATCTACAGTATGTTACATATCTACAGTGTATTACATATCTACAGTATGTTACATATCTACAATGTATTACATATCTAGAGTATGTTACATATCTACAGTGTATTACATATCTACAGTATGCTACATATCTACAGTATCTACAGTATGTTACATATCTACAATGTATTACATATCTACAGTATGTTACATATCTACAATGTATTACATATCTAGAGTATGTTACATATCTACAATGTATTACATATCTAGAGTATGTTACATATCTGAATGTATTACATATCTACAGTATGTTACATATCTACAATGTATTACATATCTACAGTATGTTACATATCTACAATGTATTACATATCTACAGTATGTTACATATCTACAATGTATTACATATCTACAGTATGCTACATATCTACAGTATCTACAGTATGTTACATATCTACAATGTATTACATATCTACAGTATGTTACATATCTACAATGTATTACATATCTACAATGTATTACATATCTACAATGTATTACATATCTATAGTATGTTACATATCTACAATGTATTACATATCTACAGTATGTTACATATCTACAATGTATTACATATCTAGAGTATGTTACATATCTACAATGTATTACATATCTAGAGTATGTTACATATCTGAATGTATTACATATCTACAGTATGTTACATATCTACAATGTATTACATATCTACAGTATGTTACATATCTACAATGTATTACATATCTACAGTATGCTACATATCTACCGTATCTACAGTATGTTACATATCTACAATGTATTACATATCTACAGTATGTTACATATCTACAATGTATTACATATCTACAGTATGTTACATATCTACAGTATGTTACATATCTACAATGTATTACATATCTACAGTATGTTACATATCTACAATGTATTACATATCTACAGTATGTTACATATCTACAATGTATTACATATCTACAGTATGTTACATATCTACAATGTATTACATATCTACAGTATGTTACATATCTACAGTATCTACAATATGTTAAATATCTACAATGTATTACATATCTACAGTGTGTTACATATCTACAGTATCTACAGTATGTTACATATCTACAATGTATTACATATCTAAAGTATGTTACATATCTACAATGTATTACATATCTACAGTATGTTACATATCTACAGTATGTTACATATCTACAATGTATTACATATCTACAGTATGTTACATATCTACAATGTATTACATATCTACAGTATGTTACATATCTACAGTATGTTACATATCTACAATGTATTACATATCTACAGTATGTTACATATCTACAGTATGTTACATATCTACAGTATGCTACATATCTACAGTATGTTACATATCTACAGTATGTTACATATCTACAGTATGTTACATATCTACAATGTATTACATATCTACAGTATGTTACATATCTACAGCATGCTACATATCTACAGTATGTTACATATCTACAGTATGCTACATACTGTAGGTATAGGGGCTACTTCACGTAAAGTGTAGCCAGTTTGTTAACTCTGAAATGATGTGTGTCATTACTACAGTACAATACACTAAAGTTTAATCCCACACTTTATTTTTCTCCAGGCAGTGTCGGTGCCAATGATTCAATAAAGCTATACATATATCTACATATATATATCTACATATCTACAGTATGTTACATATCTATAGTATACTACATATCTACAGTGTGCTACATATCTACAGTATGTTACATATCTACAGTATGCTACATACTGTAGGTATAGGGGCTACTTCACGTAAAGTGTAGCCAGTTTGTTAACTCTGAAATGATGTGTGTCATTACTACAGTACAATACACTAAAGTTTAATCCCACACTTTATTTTTCTCCAGGCAGTGCCGATGCCAATGATTCAATAACGCTATATCAACAAACACCACTTGAACATCAGAAGAGAAAGGAAACCATAAGATGGCTATCCCCACTGGAGATAAATGACAACAGACAGACTTACTGTGACCTAAACCTCTTGTTGTGTAGCTTGCCTGCTGCCTCTAATTGGGCCATGTCATCAGAATGACTCATACTGCATCTGGAACTCTTATATGTAATCAGTAAAGCAAATCAGAACACATATACATATACATATGAATGAGAACTTTCAATCAATCACCAATTCTGTTACTGTGAGTTTTTATTGTGGTTATTTGGCTCAGGTGCTGACATGGGTGCTCCCTGTACACACCTGCTTACTGCTTACCTGATAACACCTGACAACAGCAGCCCTGGAAATAACAGAGAGCTGCCAATCAGAGCTCTGCTTTTACTAGACTGGTAACCTAGGTAAGAAATCCTAGGTGAAGTTGCCACACAGGTCAGGCCAGACAGGGTAGCTTGACTACAGTACAGACAATCCTGATGCCAGTGACCTGGCAGAGAGCTAGATGCTAAAGTTGTGTAAACTGCCAAAACTAAATTATTTTAACAAAGTGATGTTTATAACACATGTAAAACAGTGTTTCTTATAGAACAAGACTGTGGGTAGTGTATGTGTTAATATATGGGTAGCTTGATGATGTTTGATGCCAATGTGAGAGGCAGGTGAGAGAGGTAACATGTTGATGACCTGGTTTACTCAGAAAGAGAGGAATATTGTGTCCTTAAATATCAAGATTTATGAGTTCATGTTTTAAAACTCTAAAAAGAACACTCCCAACCCCCAGGGAACATAAATAGATTTATAACTTAGTGATTCCACTCTTGGCTCATGGTAAAGGTATATAAAATATATATTTATTTACTCTCCCAGTGATTCAGTGGGAACATCCCAAATGGCACCCTATGCACTTTTGACCTGCGCCTTGTCAAAACTAGTGTACAATGGAGGAAACGGGGTGCCATTTGGGACACATCCTATATGCTATTAAACAGCAGCTGTCTACCCAGCAGACATATTAGAACATTATTATGCAGGCCTCTTATTTTAGCTCTCTTTGAAAATAAAAATGGGCATAAAAAACCACAGTGAAAATATAACATGTACCTTATCTTTAACAGAGTGCAGTAGCCTATAGAAAATGTGTGAATGACCTACAGTGCATTCGGAAATATATTCAGACCCCTTGACCTTTTCCACATTTTGTTACATTACAACTTTATTCTAAAATTGATTCAATTGCATTTTTCCCTCATTGAGCTACACACAATATCCCATAATGACAAAGTAAAAACTTTTTTTTTTAAATAAATAAAATAAAATAAAATCTTATTTGTCACATACACATGGTTAGCAGATGTTAATGCGAGTGTAGCGAAATGCTTGTGCTTCTAGTTCCGACAATGCAGTAATAACCAACAAGTAATCTAGCTAACAATTCCAAAACTACTACCTTATAGACACAAGTGTAAGGGGATAAAGAATATGTACATAAAGATATATGAATGAGTGATGGTACAGAGCGGCATAGGCAAGATACAGTAGATGGTATTGAGTACAGTATATACATATGAGATGAGTATGTAAACAAAGTGGCATAGTTAAAGTGGCTAGTGATACATGTATTACATAAAGATGCAGTAGATGATATAGAGTACATTATATACATATGAGATGAATAATGTAGGGTATGTAAACGTTATATTAGGTAGCATTGTTTAAAGTGGCTAGTGATATATTTTACATAATTTCCCATCAATTCCCATTATTAAAGTGGCTGGAGTTGAGTCAGTGTGTTGGCAGCAGCCACTCAATGTTAGTGGTGGCTGTTTAACAGTCTGATGGCCTTGAGATGCTGTTTTTCAGTCTCTCTGTCCCAGCTTTGATGCACCTGTACTGACCTCGCCTTCTGGATGATAGCGGGGTGAACAGGCAGTGGCTCGGGTGGTTGTTGTCCTTGATGATCTTTATGGCCTTCCTGTGACATCGGGTGGTGTAGGTGTCCTGGAGGGCAGGTAGTTTGCCCCCGGTGATGCGTTGTGCAGACCTCACTACCCTCTGGAGAGCCTTACGGTTGTGGGCGGAGCAGTTGCCGTACCAGGCGGTGATACAGCCTGACAGGATGCTCTCGATTGTGCATCTGTAGAAGTTTGTGAGTGCTTTTGGTGACAAGCCGAATTTCTTCAGCCTCCTGAGGTTGAAGAGGCGCTGCTGCGCCTTCTTCACGATGCTGTCTGTGTGGGTGGACCAATTCAGTGTGTCTGTGATGTGTACGCCGAGGAACTTAAAACTTACTACACTCTCCACTACTGTTCCATCGATGTGGATAGGGGGGTGTTCCCTCTGCTGTTTCCTGAAGTCCACAATCATCTCCTTAGTTTTGTTGACGTTGAGTGTGAGGTTATTTTCCTGACACCACACTCCGAGGGCCCTCACCTCCTTCCTGTAGGGCGTGTCGTCGTTGTTGGTAATCAAGCCTACCACTGTTGTGTCGTCCGCAAACTTGATGATTGAGTTGGAGGCGTGCGTGGCCACACAGTCGTGGGTGAACAGGGAGTACAGGAGAGGGCTCAGAACGCACCCTTGTGGGGCCCCAGTGTTGAGGATCAGTGGGGTGGAGATGTTGTTGCCTACCCTCACCACCTGGGGGCGGCCCGTCAGGAAGTCCAGTACCCAGTTGCACAGGGCGGGGTCGAGACCCAGGGTCTCGAGCTTGATGACGAGCTTGGAGGGCACTATGGTGTTAAATGCCGAGCTGTCGTCGATGAACAGCATTCTCACATAGGTATTCCTCTTGTCCAGATGGGTTAGGGCAGTGTGCAGTGTGGTTGAGATTGCATCGTCTGTGGACCTATTTGGGCGGTAAGCAAATTGGAGTGGGTCTAGGGTGTCAGGTAGGGTGGAGGTGATATGGTCCTTGACTAGTCTCTCAAAGCACTTCATGATGACGGAAGTGAGTGCTACGGGGCAGTAGTCATTTACCTAAGTATTCAGACTTTACTCAGTACTTTGTTGAAGCACCTTTGGCAGCGATTACAGCCTTGAGTCTTCTTGGGTATGACGCTACAAGCTTGGCATATATAATAATGGTTTAAAAGGCGATGATGACTCACCCGTTGTGGAAACTGTGGTAGTAAGTCGTCCGTCACTCTCCTCAATTCTCTTCAAGACAGAGTTGCTGGAAGTAACCACCCGACTATGCATGCAACCACCATACTACCCAACTATGCATGGAACCACCCAACTATGCATGGTACCACCCTATTACCTGACTATGCATGGTACCACCATACTACCCAACTATGCATGGAACCACCATACTACCCAACTATGCATGGTACCACACAACTATGCATGGTACCACCCTACTACCTGACTATGCATGGTACCACCCTACTACCCAACTATGCACGGTCACACCCTACTACCTGACTATGCATTGTACCACCCTGCTACCCAACTATGCATGGTACCACCCTACTACACATCTATACATGGTACCACCCTACTACCCATCTATACATGGTACCACCCTACTACCCAACTATGCATGGTACCACCCTACTACCCAACTATGCATGGTACCACCCTACTACCCATCTATGCATGGTACCACCCTACCACCTGACTATGCATGGTACCACCCTACTACCCATCTATGCATGTAACCACCCTACTACCCATCTACGCATTGAACCACCCTACTATGCATGGCACCACCCTACTACCCTACTATGCATGGTACCACCCTACTACCCATCTGCGCATGGAACCACCCTACTATGCATGGCACCACCCTACTACCCATCTATGCATGGAACCACCCTACTACCCATCTATGCATGGAACCACCATACTACCCAACTATGCATGGAACCACCCAACTATGCATGGTACCACCCTACTACCTGACTATGCATGGTACCACCCTACTACCCAACTATGCACGGTCCCACCCTACTTCCTGACTATGCATTGTACCACCCTGCTACCCAACTATGCATGGTACCACCCTACTACCCATCTATACATGGTACCACCCTACTACCCAACTATGCATGGTACCACCCTACCACCCAACTATGCATGGTACCACCCTACTACCCAACTATGCATGGTACCACCCTACTACCCAACTATGCATGGTACCACTCTACTACCTGACTATGCATGGTACCACCCTACTACCCATCTATGCACGGAACCACCCTACTACCCATCTACGCATGGAACCACCCTACTATGCATGGTACCACCCTACTACCCATCTGCGCATGGAACCACCCTACTATGCATGGCACCACCCTACTACCCATCTATGCATGGAACCACCCTACTACCCATCTATGCATGGAACCACCCTACTACCCATCTATGCATGGGACCACCCTACCACCTGACTATGCATGGAACCACCCTACTACCCATCTATGCATGGAACCACCCTACCATCCAACTATGCATGGAACCACCCTACTACCCATCTATGCATGGAACCACCCTACCACCCAACTATGCATTGAACCACCCTACCACCTGACTATGCATGGAACCACCCTACCACCCAACTATGCATGGGACCACCCTACCACCTGACTATGCATGGAACCACCCTACTACCCATCTATGCATGGAACCACCCTACCACCCAACTATGCATGGAACCACCCTACTACCCAACTATGCATGGAAACACCCTACTACCCATCTATGCATGGAACCACCCTACCATCCAACTATGCATGGAACCACCCTACTACCCATCTATGCATGGAACCACCCTACCACCCAACTATGCATTGAACCACCCTACCACCTGACTATGCATGGAAACACCCTACCACCTGACTATGCATGGAACCACCCTACTACCTGACTATGCATGGAACCACCCTACCACCTGACTATGCATGGAACCACCCTACCACCTGACTATGCATGGAACCACCCTACTACCTGACTATGCATGGAACCACCCTACTACCCATCTATGCATGGAACCACCCTACCACCTGACTATGCATGGAACCACCCTACTACCCATCTATGCATGGTACCACCCTACTACCCATCTATGCATGGAGACACCCTACTACCCATCTATGCATGGAACCACCCTACTACCCAACTATGCATGGTACCACCCTACTACCCATCTATGCATGGAACCACCCTAATACCCAACTATGCATGGAACCACCCTACTACCCATCTATGCATGGAACCACCCTACCACCTGACTATGCATGGAACCACCCTACTACCCATCTATGCATGGTACCACCCTACTACCCATCTATGCATGGAACCACCCTACTACCCATCTATGCATGGAACCACCCTACTACCCATCTATGCATGGAACCACCCTACTACCCATCTATGCATGGAACCACCCTACCACCTGACTATGCATGGAACCACCCTACTACCTGACTATGCATGGAACCACCCTACTACCCATCTATGCATGGAACCACCCTAATACCCAACTATGCATGGAACCACCCTACTACCCATCTATGCATGGAACCACCCTACCACCTGACTATGCATGGAACCACCCTACTACCCATCTATGCATGGAACCACCCTACTACCCATCTATGCATGGAACCACCGAGTGTTAATCTTGTTTGTTTGTCCTCTGAGTGACACTACCATGCAATGATCACGGCAGAATGTTATCCAGATTATAACCCAAATGTTTTTATATCTCATTTTATTACCAACTGCCCTGATGACCCTTGGTCATGGAAAGGTCATCCTGTCAGTTGTTCCTTTAATTAATTCTACAAATTGTAATTACATTTGATTTCCTGACATCAAAATAACATTTGTATTCCAACACAGATCGCCATTCACATTAAATAGATGTTTGTTAGTTTGTTGTTGTTTTTGACATAATAATATGTTCAGAGAAACATAAATGATCTCATAGAATACCTTATAATTAAGGTATAACTATTCTGTTCTGTTCGATTCCCCAAACAGACACAGTATTTTCACCTCGTGTCCGCTCCTCTAAACTTAAGCAGATTTGGCTATCCCAAAAAGGATCAAATACAACCTGCATAGTGTAGCTGTACAAAAAAACATTTCAATTGATTCATTTAAATTGATTTAATTCAAAACAATCAAAACTTTGACAGAGTGGAGGAGGAGTACCAGTCCAACCTAAACAGATACTGTGTGTGTTGTTATATGGAGTGTGTATACAGTAGCAGCTTTAGATCACCCTGAGTAGGTTGACCATCAGCACTGTCTTCTGTTTACAGCCTGCCCCAGATAGAGGTGTACATACATCATCTCTCCCCTCTTCCCATCCCTCCACTCTCTTCCTCCTCCTCCTCCTTCCCTCCTTCCTTCCTTCCTCTCTGGTGTCTCTAGATCAGGGGGTGGGTATGGTGGTAACATTGGCCCAGTCAGGGAAGGTGTTGAGATTGAACATAGCTGTTCCCCAGGTGTTCAGGGCGATGTTGATGGTGATGACACCAATAATGTTCAGCACGAATCCAGCCTTCGCCTGTTGTCAGTGCAGTGAAAAACATGGGTCACAGACAGAATGTTTCACAACCATGTATTCTACTAGTCTGCATCCAAACTGAATTGCTCCGTTTCACTACTGGTTTCAATGACTCAATCAATCAATCACATTTATTTACAGAATAAAGCCCTTTTTATATCAGTAATTATCACAAAGTGTTTTTTACAATGAAGAGATGACCAGACTGAAATCATGAAGTGAAAAATAACAATTCAGTTTGGATCCAATACAAAGTACTGTATGACGAGAGGTTCGAGGTGAGGGGTGAAGGGTTGTAGGTCGTACCATGTCCATGACTTTGAGGTTGCCATAGGAGAAGGCGATGGCGTTAGGGGGTGTGGCCACCGGCAACATAAAGGCCAGCGAGGCACAGATGGTGCAGGGCAGCATGACGTACAGCGGGTGGAGCTTAATGGCTACGGCCTGGGAACAGACAGACAGGGTCACACATGGGTCAAAGGGGTGAAATGAACATTTAGTGTATTTAGTGTACACATGTCATATGTCACTTACCTGTGCTTGATTTAGTTTTCCCGGTAAAATGGAACCAATGGAATAGTCCCAAAATGACAAACTCCAAACTAAATCTAGCACCACTTAAAATCATTGATCCAGGTTTTCTAAGTGAACATCTGTGTTACCATGTGTGTTGCCTGGGTGTGGGTATGCGAATTTGTAAGGGATTCTCTCTGCTCTTACCATAGAGGCCAGTATAGGCAGGAACAATGTGGTAGTAGCTACGTTGCTGGAGCACTCAGTGAAAGTGGCGATGAGTAGAGACAGGAGGAAAGAGATGGCAACGGGAGGGATGGACTGCAGGGGGGCCAGACTTTCTCCTAGCCACTGAGACAGACCAGACGTCTTCACACGGATAAAAGCATAACCACAGTTGTCATAATTGTTGTTACAAAAAATATAACACAGACAGACACACAGACCAATTCAGACCGACCGACCTAACAACAGACTGACGGTACCTCGCTGCCCCGGGCCAGAGCGAAGCCTCCTCCCACTAGCAGGAGAATGTTCCAAGGCATCTTCTTATGGACCACGTCCCAATTGAGCAGGGTGGGAGGGGCCTTCAAGGGCTTTCCTACAGGGACAAGGCATACACTGGACAATGACACAAGGTTTACAATCACGGTCCTTATAGCCTCGATTCTAGGCACTCCTGCAGGAACTTGGTAGTATGGTTTAGAGGTACTGAATTACTGAAGCCCTCCGTTTAGAGGTAGGTGCTGAATTACTGGAGCCCTCCGTTTAGAGGTAGGTGCTGAATTACTGAAGCCCTCCGTTTAGAGGTAGGTGCTGAATTACTGGAGCCCTCCGTTTAGAGGTAGGTGCTGAATTACTGGAGCCCTCCGTTTAGAGGTAGGTGCTGAATTACTGAAGCCCTCCGTTTAGAGGTAGGTGCTGAATTACTGGAGCCCTCCGTTTAGAGGTAGGTGCTGAATTACTGGAGCCCTCCGTTTAGAGGTAGGTGCTGAATTACTGGAGTCCTCCGTTTAGAGGTTGGTGCTGAATTACTGGAGCCCTCCGTTTAGAGGTAGGTGCTGAATTACTGGAGCCCTCCGTTTAGAGGTTGGTGCTGAATTACTGGAGTCCTCCGTTTAGAGGTAGGTGCTGAATTACTGGAGCCCTCCGTTTAGAGGTAGGTGCTGAATTACTGGAGCCCTCCGTTTAGAGGTAGGTGCTGAATTACTGGAGCCCTGCGTTTTGCAGCTGGACCTTGTCACTTATCAGGAGTAAGAACACTAAACTCAGCTTAGGTTCCAGAGGGAGAAAAGGAGATATGTATTTATAAGTGTCCATCAGTCATTTATTGATTTGAAAGTAATTTATTTCAGGGTCAGAACAGAGAGTAGAGCCATGTTGGGCTGACCTTGAGGCTAGTGCTATCACGATGCAGCTCCCTCTGATGTTTCTTGGAGTGTGTGTGTGTGTGTGTGTGTGTGTGTGTGTGTGTGTGTGTGTGTGTGTGTGTGTGTGTGTGTGTGTGTGTGTGTGTGTGTGTGTGTGTGTGTGTGTGTGTGTGTGTGTGTGTGTGTGTGTGTGTGTGTGTGTGTGTGTGTGTGTGTGTGTGTGTGTGTGTGTGTGTGTGTGTGTGTGTGTGTGTGTGTTTGTGTGTGTGCGCGAGCGTGTGTGAGCCCTGAGAAGTGAGAGTGCTATCAGGACAATTACAAAGCACTGAGTCAGCAAGATTGCATTTCTATACCAGGGGTTCTTAAACTTTTTCAGCCTGGTACCCAAATTAGAAATTCCTGCGACCCAAGCTCCTAAAAACATGCTCTATTTTGGGGGACCTCCCAGCACGCGGGCAAAAATATTTTAGAGGCCCCCTCCTGGAGGAGAGAAGCATTTTAGTTTTAAATTTAATTCCCTACAATTCTACACATTTTGCCATGTTAATATGATATCTGATTGAGAGTGGCTAACAAAATCAATGGGGACGGAGGTCAGGATCCCTGGGCATGTGCCCTGCGTGCCCGGTCGCTATTCGGCCATGACTACTACAAGTTTAGATAGCTGGCTAGACTAACTTACCAATCTAAAAAATGTTAGCTGACATGGCTAATTGAGTGACTGCCAATGACTGACATAACTAGAGGAAAACTGATGGTGCACAACCAAATGTCAAAACTGCACATTGTGTATTTTACAATGAGTAAGTTGAGCAGCCGACTGAGACTTACTCAACAGTAAGTTGAGACGCCGTCCCCCCAAAAAATAATGTCACGACTCACCATTAACATGTCCAACCCATACTTTAAGAAAGGCCGCTCTATACAATAGTATCACAGAAAGGCAGACACACACACCGTCTCTCTCAATCGCACACTCGTAAACACACCCATGTCAAATCAAATTTAAAAAATGTGGTCACATACACATGGTTAGCAGATGTTAATGCGAGTGTAGCGAAATGCTTGTGCTTCTAGTTCCAACACTGCAGTAATATCTAACAAATAATCAAACATTTCCCAACAACTACCTAATACACACACATCTAAAGTGGTGAATGAGAATATGTACATATAAATATATGGATGAGCGATGGCAGAGCGACATAGTCAAGGTGCTGTAGATGGTGTAAAATACAGTATATACATGTGATATGAGTAATGTAAGATATGTAAACATTATAAATAAAATACAGTATATACATGTGATATGAGTAATGTAAGATATGTAAACATTATTAAAGTGCCATTATTTAACATGACTAGTGATCCATTTATTAAAGTGTCCAGTGATTGGGTCTCAATACAGTATATACATGTGGTATGAGTAATGTAAGATGCGTAGACATGATTAAAGTGGCATTATTCAGAGTGGCATTGTTTAAAGTGACTAGTGATCCATTTATTGAAGTGTCCAGTGATCGGGTCTTAATGTACTCACCACTCAAAGATATATTGACAAAAAACACACACACACACACACACACACACACACACACACACACACACACACACACACACACACACACACACACACACACACACACACACACACACACACACACACACACACACACACACACACACATACCATCCTCAGAGTACCCGCCACATCTGGGTAGTTGGGATGGGATCACAAAGAACAGCGTTGACATCAGCATGGCCACTGTGCCATCAGTGACATACCTGGGACATATACATCTACATATAAACAATGTCTCTCAGTCCCACTCAACGTGTCCCTATGTATTAATATGGTAATTACATAGACACGTACAGTGTAATTACAGTTTATGTATATATTATGTGTATAGCTGTATTTGTTGCTTACAAAGAGCAAAGACTGGGAAACACTGTAGAAAGCTATCAGATAAAAAAAAAGCGAGATAACCAGGCAGAACCACAGGGAGTTACAACACAGGACATACTCATATCAATCACTCACGGTTTGTCCTTGTTGAAGAGCACAGCGGCCCAGCCGGGCATGAAGCCTGGTTCTCTGGTGAACCAGAGCAGGACCAGCAGGACAAACAGCACCAGGATGCAGCCCTCAGCGAAGGACACACTGCCCAGCTTCTTATACTCATTCTTTATCACCCCGTACGCCTCCTTGTCACCATCTTTATTCATTCCACAGCCAAACAACTTCTTCATGCTGTGGGTGAATGGGCCAAATTGATCTCTTTACAGTACTGTATAGGACGCTGGGTCTAATATAGGCTTTTATCTACTTTGTCTGTAGGTCAATGTCTAACATAAATGGATATCTACGTAAGTGATATATGACCACAAACCATTACCTTCTATTGTTTTACTATGCTTCTTATATTGCATTTTGATGATTGGATATGTTCGTGAATATGTCCTCTTTCAACATGGATTGCAGGCACATAATCACATTGCTTCGGCTTCCTGCCAAGAGACAGTGTTATGGATGTTATTGACTGGAGGTAAAACATAACAGGAAAGAAGGACTCACTTGCAGCCCAGGTACATAAACTGCAGCCACAGCCAGGAGATGATCAGCATCAGAACCATGTTGGGGAAGGAGAAACCAAACCAGCTGGCAAAGTTGATGATGTCTCCATTTCCTGGGAACAGTCTGTGGGGAAAGAATGATAGAATGATAGAATTAGAACTAGCATCAGTTACATGAACATTCCAAATGGTACTGTACTGTAGGTACACCTAACATGGCCGCCGGGCGGTGCACCCACCAAAAAATGCTGCATTGAACGGGAATGTGCAGGGAATTCTAAATCTATCGAGGAAGTGACAGCGATGTTAGCTAACTCCCAAGCCAAGGAACTACTGTACAGTCAGTGTATCCAGCCTTGTGCTTTAGCTGCTGTAAACAAAGTACACTGGGCACTGCAGTTTTCCCAGAGAAGAACAGTTGCTAAACCCGTGTGCAATACTGTATCCACACACAATAACCCTTTAATGACAGCTACTCAGATGGGTATCATACTGTATTTACTTGTAATAATACGCATACATAGTAAGCCTTTATAAACAGACATATAAACATACTCGTCGACCTGTCCTTTGAGGATGAGGTTCGGGGCGGTGCCGGTGAGGGTGGCTGTTCCTCCGATGCTGGCAGCGTAACACACACTGAGACTCATGCCTTTATCCAGTTTCAGGTACTTAGCCTCCCTCTTTAGCCTCCTCTCCCTCGCCTCCGGACTCTCCTCCACCTCTGACTCGGGCTCTGGAGGGAGAGAACCATGTGTCAGCCAAACAGAATGTTCAGGGGTTAGAGGTCAGTCTGTCAGAAGTTTTCCTAAGGGTAACTAAGGGATTAGGGCAAATATTTTCCACCTGTTGTTTTCAGGGAGTCTGAAACAGGGATGATATAGAATATGATGTACAATATGTCTGAGTCAGTTGTATTCCATCTTAGCCAGATGAGAGAAGTCGAAACAATCTTGTCTTGAACAGACAAAATCAATAAGGTCACATCCTGAATAAGCTTATCAATATCTCTTACTTACTTGTGTTCCTCTACTAAGATGAATGATAAAACAATTGACAGAAAGGTGTTTCAGGGAATCCACAACAGGTGTGAATGAGGTGTGTTAGTCCTTGGCTGGAACAAAAGCCTGTCCACCCTGTGGGTTTCAAGGACCATGACTGAAGAACACTGATGTTGAGAGAATACACACTCTATTCTACTTACCTAACTGAATTCCATTCTTCATGGGCTTGACATCCTTTGTACATTCGGTAGTACATGCATCATCTGCCAAATAAGGGAGATATAATTTATTACAAAAACAGAAAGATGTGAATCAGCTTGTGATTGTGAAAGCTCATGGCGAACTTATGGACACATAGTCTAGTGGTACCAGGCTGTATTTTAGTTTGAGAATGGCTTGAGAAACTTGGAACAGATGGTGTCGAGGCTAATGGACACAAAACAAATTATTCTCAACACACACACACACACATACAGTGGGGCAAAAAAGTATTTAGTCAGCCACCAATTGTGCAAGTTCTGTCACTTAAAAAGATGAGAGAGGCCTGTAATTTTCATCATAGGTACACTTCAACTATGACAGACAAAATGAGAAGAAAAAAAATCCAGAAAATCACATTGTAGGATTTTTAATGAATTTATTTGCAAATTATGGTGGAAAATAAGTATTTGATCAATAACAAAAGTTTATATAACTTTGTTATATACCCTTTGTTGGCAATGACAGAGGTCAAACGTTTTCTGTAAGTCTTCACAAGGTTTTCACACACTGTTGCTGGTATTTTGGCCCATTCCTCCATGCAGATCTCCTCTGGAGCAGTGATGTTTTGGGGCTGTTGCTGGGCAACATGGACTTTCAACTCCCTCCAAAGATTTTCTATGGGGTTGAGATCTGGAGACTGGCTAGACCACTCCAGGACCTTGAAATGCTTCTTACGAAGCCACTCCTTCGTTGCCCGGGTGGTGTGTTTGGGATCATTGTCATGCTGAAAGACCCAGCCACGTTTCATCTTCAATTCCCTTGCTGATTGAAGGAGGTTTTCACTCAAAATCTCACGATACATGGCCCCATTCATTCTTTCCTTTACACGGATCAGTCGTCCTGGTCCCTTTGCAGAAAAACAGCCCCAAAGCATGATGTTTCCACCCCCATGCTTCACAGTAGGTATGATGTTCTTTGGATGCAACTCAGCATTCTTTGTCCTCCAAACACGACGAGTTGAGTTTTTACCAAAAAGTTCAATTTTGGTTTCATCTGACCATATGACATTCTCTCAATATTCTTCTGGATCATCCAAATGCTCTCTAGCAAACTTCAGACGGGCCTGGACATGTACTGGCTTAAGCAGGGGGACACATCTGGCACTGCAGGATTTGAGTCCCTGGCGGCGTAGTGTGTTACTGATGGTAGGCTTTGTTACTTTGGTCCCAGCTCTCTGCAGGTCATTCACTAGGTCCCCCCGTGTGGTTCTGGGATTTTTGCTCACCGTTCTTGTGATCATTTTGACCCCACGGGGTGAGATCTTGCGTGGAGCCCCAGATCGAGGGAGATTATCAGTGGTCTTGTATGTCTTCCATGTCTTAATAATTGCTCCCACAGTTGATTTCTTCAAACCAAGCTGCTTACCTATTGCAGATTCAGTCTTCCCAGCCTGGTGCAGGTCTACAATTTTGTTTCTGGTGTCCTTTGACAGCTCTTTGGTCTTGGCCATAGTGGAGTTTGGAGTGTGACTGTTTGAGGTTGTGGACAGGTGTCTTTTATACTGATAACAAGTTCAAACAGGTGCCATTAATACAGGTAACGAGTGGAGGACAGAGGAGCCTCTTAAAGAAGTTGTTACAGGTCTGTGAGAGCCAGAAATCTTGCTTGTTTGTAGGTGACCAAATACTTATTTTCCACCAGAATTTGCAAATAAATTCATTAAAAATCCTACAATGTGATTTTCTGGATTTTTTTCTTCTCATTTTGTCTGTCATAGTTGAAGTGTACCTATGATGAAAATTACAGGCCTCTCTCATCTTTTTAAGTGGGAGAACTTGCACAATTGGTGGCTGACTAAATACAGTACTTTTTTCCCCCACTGTACATACATACATACACACACCCCACCCCACACACACATATGGTAATACTGTTCTCCTTGTCACCCATATCAAAGGCTTGGTTGTCCTGGCCCTTAGGTATCCCAGTCCCGGGCCCGGCCCCCCTGAGGGAGATCAGGTCCATCTCCCTCTCCTCTGCCTGGGCCTCAGTGTCACATAGCTGCTTCAGCACAGCATTAGAGATGGGCAGCATCATGGCAGTGGAGGCTGTGTTACCGATCCACATGGACAGGAAGGCTGTGGTGCCCATGAAGCCCATCATCAGACTGGAGAGACAGGAAGGGGAGAGAGAGACCATTTAAAAAGGAAACAGATAATTCAACATTAGGCTATCAGAATACTAGCCCAAACATCTCTGTAATAGGATAATTAAAACAGGTCTCTTACAGGGCAGGCTTCACCCCTACTAGGAGCAGTACTCTGAGGGCGATGCGTTTGTGAAGGTTCCAGTGTTCCATAGCTGTAGCCATCAACAGCCCTCCGACGAACAGCATGTTAGAGTCCTTCATGTACTGGGTACACACCTGGATGAGAGACAGACAGGGGGGTTCTTAATGACTGTACTGGCCTGAGACAGGTTCTGCTTAGAAATACCATAATATACTAAACATGGGATCAACAGTAAGGACTTTATCAACATTACTTACACTACTGTTCAAAAGTTTGGGGTCACTTAGAAATGTCCTTGTTTTTGAAAGAAAAGCACATTTTTTGTCCATTAAAATAACATCAAATTCATCAGAAATATAGTGTAGATATTGCTAATTTTGTAAATGACTATTGTAGCTGGACTTTTAATGGAATATCAACATAGGCGTACATAGGCCCATTATCAGCCACCATCACTCCTGTGTTTCAATGGCACGTTGTGTTAGCTAATCCAAGTTTCTAATTTTAAAAGACTAATTGATCATTAGAAAACCCTTTTGCAGTTATGTTAGCACAGCTGAAAACTGTTGTCCTGATTAAAGAAGAAATAAACCTGGCCTTCTTTAGACTAGTTGAGTATCTGGAGCATCAGCATTTGTGGGTTTGATTACAGGTTCAAAATGACTAGAAACAAAGAACTTCTGAAACTCGTCAGTCTATTCTTGTTCTGAGAAATGAAGGCTATTCCATGTGAGAAATTGCCAAGAAACTGAAGATCTCGTACAACGCCGTGTACTACTCCCTTCACAGAACAGCGCAAACTGGCTCTAACCTGAATAGAAAGAGGAGTGGGAGGCCCCGGTGCACAACTGAGTAAGAGCACAAGTACATTAGGGTATTTAGTTTGAGAAACAGACGCCTCACAAGTCCTCAACTGGCAGCTTCATTAAATAGTACCCGCAAAACACCAGTCTCAATATCAACAGTGAAGAGGCAACGCCGGGATGCTGGCCTTCTAGGCAGAGTTCCTCTATCCAGTGTCTGTGTTTTTTTGCCTATCTTAATCTTTTATTTTTATTGGCCAGTCTGAGATATGGCTTTTTCTTTGCAACTCAATGCATCCCGGAGTCACTGTGGACGTTGAGACTCTGTACGCCTATCTAGATATGCCATTAAAAACCAGTCATTTATAACATTAACAATGTCTACACTGTATTTCTGGTCAATTTGATGTTATTTTAATTGACAAAAAAACAAACAAGGAAATTACTAAGCGACCCCAAACTTTTGAACCGTAGTGTAGGTGCTTTATTCATACGTCCTCAACACTGTATCTACTAAACCAAGATTTACATTTCACATTTTAGTCAACTGTTGACCTGTTTATTCTGATCATAAAACAGAATCTTGTTTTCTCCATTGCTGAGTCTTGTGGGTGGGTAAGAACCAGTCATTGGGTATGAAGGTGGTTGAATAGAGAGGGGAGAGGATAGTGGTGTTGGTACCTCGCTTGACTCCATAATGCCCATCATAGGGAAGAGGATGACAGGCAGCAGACCGGTCACAGCCAGGGGCATACACTCTGTACACCAGTACAGGGCCGTCAGGATGATCACATAGCCACAACTAGCCTCCTGTACACACACGCACACACACACACACACGGACTGTGAGAGGGCTGTTGTGGTAGGTAGCATACAACAACTGTTGTTGTAGGACACACGTACAAACGCATACAACACACAGTCATTCCTCTCTCAGGACCATTTTGTTCTCAGTGAACAATCATCTGAGACAACAGCCAACAGCATCAAAGCACTGACAAGTAGTATAACTATTTTAGAACATAAAGATATCTTATTGTATGCAATTCAATACATCTATTCAATAAGTTAGTTTCAGTTACAGTTGTTCTTACAATGCTTAGTAAATAACAATAATTCTTGAAGAATATAACTTATATTGCTTAATGAGCTTAGTTCAACTGTCATACTCTATCAGAACCCAAAATATGAGCTTGTTTAACTCCAATGTTTGTAAACAATGTAATGTTAACACACTCTGTATAGTCTCAAAATATGGTTAAAACTATCATTTTTATACGATGGGTGGTCAGTCCTTGCATCCATAGCTCTGTCTATGAATTTGAGAGTGGTTATATTTCCCCAGCCCCATCCCTCAGCTTTTACCAAAAGTTTGAATCGGTGACGGGTGAACCTTTGTAGTTGTTTGAACTGCAGATTGCCCCTTTAATATATATATGTTGATACATGAAGTTAATCAAATACATTCTTAAAGGGGAAAAACGGGCTTGGATTTTGGAGAAACAAATATATTTTATGACACACGGTAAGCCATTGATGATAAAAGATGAAGAACTATAAAATGCCTGTAACGCAAGTCTTTCATTCATGATGATTTATTGTCCTGGAGGACAACCGTAACTCACAGGGTACTCAACCTGTAATGTGCATGGCTGCTGAAGCTCCTATCTACACACACTAAATTACCAGTCTACAGTAGATTCCTGGATATTGGGAAATAATTACAAATGGTGCAAAAACAATGGAAATGTCATACAGACGTGTAACCAAAATATTCAGTGAAGCTTTAATAAACACACAGAGTTGTCTAGGAATTTCGGCATTCAATTTGTGTACGACCAGGGCTTGAAATGCTTCAGAACTTTATCCTCAACTAAGAATAACTTCTGAACTTTCAACAGGGTTAAAACAAACACATCAAAGCCTCAGTTATACACAAACAAACACACACACACACACTCTTACCGGTCCCCCAACTATTATGGGTAGAGGTAGAATCAACAGTGGGGTGAGGAATATGACCAGGTAATTCCGATACCTCCATAGCCCAGTCAGACACACCACCATGGCTGGTCCAGATATCCAGAGAGTAGCTCAGGTACACAGAGAAGAGAGATAGATATATTAGACAGAACATCTAATCGGAGTGTGGGTGCAAAGGTTTTACGACATAATTGGGGACGCTACCACGCTGTTTAAAGTCAGAACAGGAGATAAAGTTGCAGTATATATACAGTATATAACGTAAAGGCTGAAGTAAATATTAACTTTTGAGTGAGGTGACTGGGCTGAGGAGGGAGTGTGTTGTACAACACAAGAAAGTAGTGTGAGTGAGGGGGTGAGTGAGTGAGTGAGTGAGTGAGTGAGTGAGTGAGTGAGTGAGTGAGTGAGTGAGTGAGTGAGTGAGTGAGTGAGTGAGTGAGTGAGTGAGTGAGTGAGTGAGAGAGAGAGAGAGAGAGAGAGAGTGAGTCAGTGAATAATTCAGTCACACCTTGTAGAGTTCATGCTCCGACTAACTGAGGGCAAAAGGGGGTGCAATTTAATATTAGGATGGTGTTCCTAATGTTTTGTACACTGTGCATCTCCTACCCCCAGCCCTTAAGGCACTGCTGGCTTTGCAAGTGTTACCCTTCACAGAACAGTGTTACCTATTTCTCTGTTGATCTATTGTGCACCCTGTCACATGGTCATCACATTCACCTGAGGATGCCTCACCCATCCCACCTCTCCCTTGTTTGGGTTGTGCTAAAGTCTATTGAAGAAAAAAACAATGACAAGAGCTGGACTGAAGACCTTGTCAATTAAATACCTGCATAAGGGCCTCTCCTACTGAAATCTGGGTGATGTTCAATAACTATAACCTGAAGAAAACGGGGCGGTACAATCTGAATGTTTCTAATACGAGACGCTCATATACTGTTTCCATTGCAAAACATTTTGCTACAGGATTCCCAAATGAACATGACCCATGAAGTCCATCTTCTGTTGAAGCCAGTTTATTGTCCCATAACAACAGTTGTCTGTTGTACAGAAGAAGAATAGTTGTTGGAACAATCCTAAGCCACTATGTTTTCAGAGTGAAAACATATTAGACTAGGAAATGTAAGTTCCTAAGCATGTTTGGTGCTTTACCACTGTCATTACTGTCACATCTGCTCCTGCCACGCCCTCTACTGCTCGCCCTGTGTCTCCTTGACCTGCCACCACTCCCCCAGTACTCTCTCCCTCTCCCTCTCTCCCTCTCTCTCTCTCTCTCTCTGTGATTGTGTGGGCGGAGACAGGTGTGCTGGAGTCAGAGCAGAACCCCACCAGCTGCAACCTGTTCCATAATCAAGACCTCTTCAAATACTCAGCCCTGCCACTTCCACGCGTCCAGATCGTAATCTCTGCTCAGTCAGTCTACGTTTCTAGCCGTTTATTACTATTAATATCCTGTTATCCTGTTATGCCTGTTTTCCTCTCTGCTACAGTTCTGCCCGCTCTGACTCTGGTACCTGTCTCCAGTCACACATCTCGTCATCCTACTACTTGGTCTTGGATTCCCCACCCTACTACTCCCTTGGATTCCCCTCTGGACCTGCTTACTCTGTCTCAACCCCTCTCGCTTCAGCCTCCACATCTGGTTTCCAGCAACCTGCCCGAGCTTCCCCTGACCTGCACTCCATCTCCCCCTGTGTTTCAATAAATACCTTGGTTACTTCATCCCAGTCTCCTCATCTGCTTTTGGGTTCCGCTGTTCCACTCCACGTAACAATTACATGGTGTCATCATCTCTGGGCAAAGTACACACACCACTGTTTAGAAACAAAGGAATATTCCTCCATGCCACCCGTAACTCAGATTTGTGTGTGTGTGTGTGCCTGCATGTGTGTACCACAATAAGTTAACCAAGGAAAAGTACGAGTTTTCATGTCAACTCTCCCATGTTAAGACAATGTTACAGACATTGTACTTTACATAAACCCTGTATTGCACAAGGCAGCCATGAATTGGGTTGAAACTACTCTTCAGCACAAATCCCCGTTGAGTTATAAAGTCTTTATATGGCCTGTTTAACAGTGCACTTCAATTGCTGCAGCTGGAAGTCAAAGGTCCCTTTCTCCCAACAAACCTTTGTTCTCAGTAATAGTGGAATTTGAATTGCAATAATGGAAAGTACTTTTTGATCGAAATGATTGATTGCTTAATTTTGGGCTATTTAGGCAATTCTGATAGTAAACTCGTTTGAAATGATGTTCTGGAATTCTGTGTCTTTAACGTACAGATGCTGTATCTCAGACATTACTTGGACATGTTCTGGAATGCATCTTTAATACAACAGGATATGTGAGGATATTTCTGAGAGGGATTGGTGAAACCTGTGAGGGCACATGCAGGATGAAAATGCCCTGTTATGCAAATAAACTGATTTAAACTTTGGCAAAAAGATTGCGGAATTGGACCTGTATCAAATACCTACACAAATACCTGTATCAACTTGTAGCACATTAAAGCTAAGGCAATACTGTGACAGCATCCAGAAGGCTATTGAAAATGATAAACCATCACCCAATAAAGTTTTTTTCAGTGTAATACTTAAAAAAGGTCCATTTGGTACATCAATTTTTGGACTTTTAAATTGATAACATATACACTGAGTGTACAAAACATTAAGAACACCTTCCTAATATGGAGTTGCAGCCCCTTTTGCCCTCAGAACAGCCTCAGTTAGTCAGGGCATGGACTACAAGATGTCGAAAGTGTTCCACTGGGATGCTGGCCCATGTCGACTCCAATGCTTCCCACAGTTGTGTCAAGTTGGCTGGATGTCCTTTGGCTGGTGGACCATTCTTGATATGGGAAACTGTTGAGCATGAAAATCCAAGCAGCGTTGCAGTTCTTAACACACTCAAACCGGTGCGCCTGGCACCTACTACCATACCACGTTCAAATGCACTTAAATATTTTGTCTTGCCCATTCACCCTCAGAATGGTACACATACACAATCCATTTCTCAATTGTCTCAAGGCTTAAAAATCCTTCTTTAACCTGTCTCTTCCCCTTCATCTACACTGATTGAAGTGTATTTAACAGGTTACATCAATAAGGGATCATAGCTTTGACCTGGATTCACCTGGTCAGTCTATGACATGGGAAGCACAGGTGTTCCTAATGTTTTGTACACTCAGTGTATTTCCATTGATTCTTGAAAACGTTTAAATGCCTCATGAGTACAACTGTCATACCCCACCAGAATCCAAAATATAAGCTTCTTTTACTCCATTGTTTGTAAACAAACACTGTATGGCCTCAACACATGGTTAAAACTATTATTTTGTTATAATGGATCATGGACAGTCCTTGCATCAATAGCTCTGTCTATGAATTTGAGAACGTGATTACATTTCTCCAGCCCCATCTCTCAGGTGTTTCCCAAAAGTTTTAAACAGTGACGGGTGAACTTTTGTAGTAGTTTCACCTGTTGTTCGCTCCTTTAATATCTATTTTGATTAATTAAATCTGTCACGTTCGTCATACGAAGGTAGACCAAGGAGCAGCATGGTAAGCGTACATTCTTCTTTATTATAAAAAAAACTGAAAAAACAAACAAAATAACAAACCGAAACGTGACGCTAATATGAGTAGTGCAGACAGGCAACTAAACATAGAACAAGAACCCACAAACACAAAAGGGAAAATGACCACCTAAATATAATCCCCAATCAGAGACAACAATAAACAGCTGCCTCTGATTGGGAACCATATCAGGCCACCATAGACATATAAATACCTAGACCTACAATATAAAAACTAGCATACCCACCCTCGTCACACCCTGACCTAACCAAAATATAAAGAAAACATAGATATTAAAGGTCAAAGCGTGACAAAATCAATTGTTAGAGGGGAAAAAACAGACTTGGATTTTATAGCAACAAATATATTTTTAAGAAACTTTTTAAATAAATGTAAATAAATAAGTTTATACAATGGTCTAGGCCTGTTAAGCTATTATAACGCTACATGTGTAATAACTATCTAATAACATAAAGAGTGCAGAATGTGTAATCATTCGTAGATTAAATGTCTAAATGTTTGACCGTTATTTTGAAATTACTTGACGAAATAAAACAAATGCATGTGGTGACATTGTGACAATTTGTTGATGGGCAATTCCAAAGTAACAGAGTGACAAAGCCTCAGCCTTTTCTATTTAAAATGTATGTCAAACCAAAACCAATGATTGCAAAGATAAACAAACCATACAACTCTATGCACAAGGACTAGGTCTACTTTTAACAATTCCAACAGAACATTTTACAAAAATACATTTACTTGAAGAACAGTGCAAATGCAAAGTTTGGTAACAGAATGACAGCACCACAAATAAAACCACGAGACAGATATTTCACCAGATGTATAAATGTGAAGCATTTGGTTGGCTTTTCCACTCACTACCAAATATGATGTTGAGAGGAAGCCCAGTGGCAGTCGGAAAATGAAGCAAGATGGATTTTGGCTGACATTCTGCACATTTTCTCATCGAAAATAAATTTTTTGTTTCCAAAGCTAGAATCTGTTATTAACAGAGTAGACAAAGTTTTGTAGAGTTTACCCTTTGCCAATGTGCCAATAAATTGCGTTGTTTAGAAGGAGTGCAAGGGCGAATTGAGTTATTGCACACTGCACTTCACAAAGTAGGCGTTCTCTAACGGAAATATTGAAATACATGCTTGAATGCACCAATAGGCTCTTGCGAGCTCGTGCTTTGCTCTGCCCACTTCCTTGCTTGTTCTGCCCGCTATGATTCATTTGCTTACAGGTGGGGTCGCCTAGAGGCTGTTGTCTATCTTGGGTTACATCTAAAAAATCGTTGACAGCACAAACCATCATTTTGTTATCAAACTTTGCATCTGCGCTGTTCTTCAAGTAAATTTATTTTTTGTACATTTTTCAGTGGAAATTGTTAAAAGTAGTCCTTGTGCATAGAGGTGTGTGGTTTGTAATCATTGGTTTTTGTTTGACATACATTTTAAAGTGACATCTGTGTGACTCTGATACCATGGAATTGTCCTGAAATCAGAAAGCAACAGAAGTTCGAGGTGCAGTTTAAAGCTTTGTCCAGATGGAGCGATCTCGAGACCATTACATGCTGAACAGACCGCATGCGTGTGCGGTCTTGTCCACCCACACCAGACGCGTTCAGGTCACTCAGGTTGAAATATAAAAACGAACTCTGAACCAACTATATTAATTTGGGGACAGGTCGAAAAACATTAAACATTTATGGCAATTTGGCTAGCAAGTTTGCTGTTGCTAGCTAATTTGTCCTGGGATATAAAGATTGGGCTGTTATTTTACCTGATAGGAACAAGGTCCTCTCCTCCGTCAGGCTTCATCTTCAGCTTCTTTGGACTTTATATGGTGGTTGGTAACCAACTTTAAGCTGCATTACCAGTACCACCTGGACTAGAGTGTGAACCTCATTTCATCATTCAAAACCAAATGTTTTTTAGGAGCATATACCCACGTGGGTGATTGAAAGGCGAACTGAGGTCCACGCTCCAGTCCAGAATCAATTAGTTGCTAGTGCCAATTAACCAATGAATCTGCTTTATCATTGTGGGCACCCTTGACTGACTTATCGATGAATCAACTAACTCATCCTTACTCTCGGGCGACTTCAACACCATCCAGGCATTTTGCATTGCCTATGTGTCTGATATCAGCGACAGGGGCTCCCAGACCTTCAGGGTGGCAATGCTGGAGGCCAATCTGGGACTGGCTGGCATGCTGGCCAGTAACATAGGGGGGCAGTGGTGACAGGCACAAAATCAAATCAAATCAAATCAAATTTATTTATATAGCCCTTCGTACATCAGCTGATATCTCAAAGTGCTGTACAGAAACCCAGCCTAAAACCCCAAACAGCAAGCAATGCAGGTGTAGAAGCATGGTGGCTAGGAAAAACTCCCTAGAAAGGCCAAAACCTGGGAAGAAACCTAGAGAGGAACCAGGCTATGTGGGGTGGCCAGTCCTCTTCTGGCTGTGCCGGGTGGAGATTATAACAGAACATGGTCAAGATGTTCAAATGTTCATAAATGACCAGCATGGTCGAATAATAATAAGGCAGAACAGTTGAAACTGGAGCAGCAGCACAGTCAGGTGGACTGGGGGCAGCAAGGAGTCATCATGTCAGGTATTCCTGGGGCATGGTCCTAGGGCTCAGGTCCTCCGAGAGAGAGAAAGAAAGAGAGAATTAGAGAGAGCATATGTGGGATGGCCAGTCCTCTTCTGGCTGTGCCGGGTGGAGATTATAACAGAACATGGCCAAGATGTTCAAATGTTCATAAATGACCAGCATGGTCGAATAATAATAAGGCAGAACAGTTGAAAGAAACTGGAGCAGCAGCACGGCCAGGTGGACTGGTGACAGCAAGGAGTCATCATGTCAGGTAGTCCTGGGGCATGGTCCTAGGGCTCAGGTCCTCCGAGAGAGAGAAAGAGAGAATTAGAGAACGCACACTTAAATTCACACAGGACACCGAATAGGACAGGAGAAGTACTCCAGATATAACAAACTGACCCTAGCCCCCCGACACATAAACTACTGCAGCATAAATACTGGAGGCTGAGACAGGAGGGGTCAGGAGACACTGTGGCCCCATCCGAGGACACCCCCGGACAGGGCCAAACAGGAAGGATATAACCCCACCCACTTTGCCAAAGCACAGCCCCCACACCACTAGAGGGATATCTTCAACCACCAACTTACCATCCTGAGACAAGGCTGAGTATAGCCCACAAAGACCTCCGCCACGGCACAACCCAAGGGGGGGTGGGGGGGGGGGCGCCAACCCAGACAGGATGACCACATCAGTGAATCAACCCACTCAGGTGACGCACCCCCTCCAGGGACAGCATGAGAGAGCCCCAGTAAGCCAGTGACTCAGCCCCTGTAATAGGGTTTGAGGCAGAGAATCCCAGTGGAAAGAGGGGAACCAGCCAGGCAGAGACAGCAAGGGCGGTTCGTTGCTCCAGAGCCTTTCCGTTCACCTTCCCACTCCTGGGCCAGACTACACTCAATCATATGACCCACTGAAGAGATGAGTCTTCAGTAGAGACTTAAAGGTTGAGACCGAGTTTGCGTCTCTGACATGGGTAGGCAGACAGTTCCATAAAAATGGAGCTCTATAGGAGAAAGCCCTGCCTCCAGCTGTTTGCTTAGAAATTCCGGGGACAATTAGGAGGCCTGCGTCTTGTGACCGTAGCGTACGTGTAGGTATGTACGGCAGGACCAAATCAGAGAGATAGGTAGGAGCAAGCCCATGTAATGCTTTGTAGGTTAGCAGTAAAACCTTGAAATCAGCCCTTGCTTTGACAGGAAGCCAGTGTAGAGAGGCTAGCACTGGAGTAATATGATCAAATTTTTTGGTTCTAGTCAGGATTCTAGCAGCCGTATTTAGCACTAACTGAAGTTTATTTAGTGCTTTATCCGGGTAGCCGGAAAGTAGAGCATTGCAGTAGTCTAACCTAGAAGTGACAAAAGCATGGATTCATTTTTCTGCATCATTTTTGGACAGAAAGTTTCTGATTTTTGCAATGTTACGTAGATGGAAAAAAGCTGTCCTTGAAATGGTCTTGATATGTTCTTCAAAAGAGAGATCAGGGTCCAGAGTAACACCGAGGTCCTTCACAGTTTTATTTGAGACGACTGTACAACCATTAAGATTAATTGTCAGATTCAACAGAAGATCTCTTTGTTTCTTGGGACCTAGAACAAGCATCTCTGTTTTGTCCGAGTTTAAAAGTAGAAAGTTTGCAGCCATCCACTTCCTTATGTCTGAAACACATTCTTCTAGCAAGGGCAATTTTGGGGCTTCACCATGTTTCATTGAAATGTACAGATGTGTGTCATCCGCATAGCAGTGAAAGTTAACATTATGTTTTCGAATAACATCCCCAAGAGGTAAAATATATAGTGAAAACAATAGTGGTCCTAAAACGGAACCTTGAGGAACACCGAAATTTACAGTTGATTTGTCAGAGGACAAACCATTCACAGAGACAAACTGATATCTTTCCGACAGATAAGATCTAAACCAGGCCAGAACTTGTCCATGTAGACCAATTTGGGTTTCCAATCTCTCCAAAAGAATGTGGTGATCGATGGTATCAAAAGCAGCACTAAGGTCTAGGAGCACGAGGACAGATGCAGAGCCTCGGTCCGATGCCATTAAAATGTAATTTACCACCTTCACAAGTGCCGTCTCAGTGCTATGATGGGGTCTAAAACCAGACTGAAGCATTTCGTATACATTGTTTGTCTTCAGGAAGGCAGTGAGTTGTTGCGCAACAGCCTTTTCTAAATTTTTTGAGAGGAATGGAAGATTCGATATAGGCCGATAGTTTTTTAGATTTTCTGGGTCAAGGTTTGGCTTTTTCAAGAGAGGCTTTATTACTGCCACTTTTAGTGAGTTTGGTACACATCCGGTGGATAGAGAGCCGTTTATTATGTTCAACATAGGAGGGCCAAGCACAGGAAGCAGCTCTTTCAGTAGTTTAGTTGGAATAGGGTCCAGTATGCAGCTTGAAGGTTTAGAGGCCATGATTATTTTCATCATTGTAGGTTATTCAAACATAGGTTATTCAACGTTAAGATGGCCTAAGGTAGCTAACAATCTGTGGACTGAAAACATATCATTGTCTTATTCTTCTTCAATTCATATTTTGATTACAGTATGTTTATACATGTCTGAACTTGTGATACAGTAATGTAACTAGATAACACTTATACTTCTCATGGGGACTTTTGGAGGAGGTACAAACTGTGGCTCTACACCTCCTGCTTCTTCCTGGTGGTGGTCCACCTACAGCCACAAGCTGTATGTTCTGTATGAGCTGAGCTCTCCGCTGTGCTGGGGCCCACGGCTGATCGGCTGGGGGTCTGCAGCCCAGAACTTGGCCTACCTCAGCATCCTCCTGGGGTTAAGGACCATGCAGCGATGCCTAGAGGACTTCTGGGTGTCTCTGGTGGTACTGGCCTCAAACATGACTGGCCTGGTGGTCATCTCACTGGCCAACACTACTGAACTCCTGTTCACAGGTGAGAGGCTATCCCAGAAGATAAAATCAGTTAAAATGTCATCATTACATCAGTTTAGAGTTGAATAGATGTATTCATTGTTATGAACATGTGTTCTTGGCTGAGCTACAGTATAAGTCAGCAGTATTATCTGGTGGTGTGTCTTGGAGAACAGTGCACAGGGGGAAATGCTCTAGTATCACACAGTAAAACACATGTCTCCCAGAGTAATAGATCAATAAGCCTGCCCTGGAGGAGTTCTGTTTTCTCTCTCCTCCTGTCTTGTTTCCTCCACAGAAAACACACAGCTGGGTAAAGGTCACAAAACTCTTCGCTTATTCACTGCCCTCTAGTGATGGTGATAGATTAATACATGGAAAATCCCCAAGTAAACTTCCATAGCGTACCTTTAACAGGTAAATGTGTATCCACTCCCCTTTTCTAATAGGCTATGGGCTGTGCTTCCTCTACATGGCAGCCACTCCAGTCCCCAGGGCCAAGCTGATGGGGCCTGAAGAACAAGGTGAGAGAGAGGCCCTTAGCTGGAATATGTTGTCAATATGTCACGGCCTGTATACAGTTTCATGACTACATCTATAAGATGCTATAAATGTTCATAATGTAGCATAACATTTCATGAGAATATGCTTTAAGTATTACAGACATCCTCTTTGTCCTTTGTGTTTCAGGTGAGTTGTTTGCTTCGGTGGCCTGTGTGAAGGGGCTGTGATCCCTGGCGGCCAGCGGCCTCTTTACAGTAACTCTCTCTACGCAGCCACCCTGCACATCACTAATCAAATCAAATCAAATTTTATTTGTCACATGCGTCGAATACGACGTTACCTTACAGTGAAATGCTTACTTACAAGCCCTTAACCAACAACACAGTTTTAAGAAAATACCTAAAAAATAAAAAGTAATAGACAAGAAAAACAAAAACAAATTCCCTTTCCTGTTCGGAGCCCTCCTCCTCCTCCCCACAGAAATCATTGGGTAAGTCCTCCCTTTCCAGTTCCTCCCTTTCCTGTTCGGAGCCCTCCTCCTCCTCCCCACAGAAATCATTGGGTAAGTCCTCCCTTCCCAGTTCCTCCCTTTCCTGTTCGGAGCCCTCCTCCTCCTCCCCACAGGAATCATTGGGTAAGTCCTCCCTTTCCAGAATTTTCTATTTCAGTTTTCCTCATTTAAAACACTGCAGCCATAAACACCTTGTGATTCATGCATGTTGTTGTGTGTTTAGGATAGTGGAGTGTCGGGATCAGAGGACAGACAGAAGAGAGAACTGCAACATCCTGACACAGGCAGGCAGGCAGGCAGGCAGGCAGGCAGGCAGACAGACAGACAGACAGACAGACAGACAGACAGACAGACAGACAGGCAGACAGACAGACAGACAGTCAGACATCACATCACAGCTCTAACCTCTGGAAGAACACAGCTTCTGCTGCCCTACATACACCTTTTCAACAGTGTGTATGAGAGGTCATTAGACCTGTCATTAGTGTGGTCTAACTGTCATTATACCACACAGAGGTTGGATTCCGTGGCTTCAACACCAACAGACCAAAACCAAAAAGCTGGAACCACCAGCCAACCCCCCATGAGACAAGAAGAGAAAGAAGTCTGGGTTCCCTGTTGTATTTTAAACCGAAAATCTAATGTGAGCTGACATACAATTGTGGTCAAATATAGTTTTTTACAATCACTTTGGCACTAATTTCAGAATCTTGATGTCATTTTTCAAAACTCTAACACTTTTTTCCACTTGCTTGGATACAATACACATAAAGCAAAGATCATTTGTACATTGAACTAAAATCACCTGTTCAAAATGACAACTTGACATCAAAGTATTATCATTTCAAAATGCAATTCACACATTACATCTGAGATGACTGTCTATTCATTTCATTACAATGATCTAACTATCAGTTGATACAACTGCTCAAAATGATAAGTAACTTGCATTACTCTTAATGCATAGTTTTATGGAAACTGACAAACAATATTCTATGTTTAGATCATGAAAGTTTCAGGATAACGAGATCCATTGACACCCATTACTGTGGAACATGAACCAATTGGACTACATTATCTATGGATGTAATATTTCATCATCATTCTTTATCAGACACTGTTTCTATGGTCTCATGTACCACTTTTCCAGACCATGTTTTCAGATTTGACATTACTATACACTATATTCACTTTATTAGGTACACCTATCTAGTACTGGGTAGGACCCCCTTTTACCTCCCCAACAGCCTGAATTATTCACGGTGTTGTACGTTTTAAGAGATGTCCTTCTGCACACCATGTGTGGCCTTTCTGTTAGCTTGAATGAGTCTGGACATTCTCCTCTGACCTCTCTCATTAACAAGGTGTTTTTGCCCACAGAACTGCCATTCACTGAATGTGTTTTGTTTATCACACCATTCTCTGTAAACTCTAGAGACTGTAGTGCATAAAAATCCCAGGAAGGCAGCTGTTTCTGAGATGCTGGAACCCCCATGTGTGGCACCAGCAATCATACCAAGGTCAAAGTTGCTTAGAATACGCATCTTGCACATTTCTAATGTTTGGTCGAAGAAAAACTAAAGCTCTCTACTCTATATACTCTATCTACTCTATATATTGAGTTGCAGGCAGCCACGTGATTTGTTGTTTGAAGGAGCAGGCTATTTGCGTTAACACACAGGTGTACCTAATAAAGTGGCCGGTAGTGTATGTATGCAAGCCCTTGTAATTGCTTTTCCAAAACTGCCAACTCGTTACTGATGATTGATTTCACATTGTGGTACGAGTATATAAATGAGTGGTATCCACCTACAACAACATAGCGATAACATGGAGCCATCAGGTGATCCAAGTCACAAGCAGTGGGAAGAGGAAGACGAGGAAGACGTGGCGGTCAAAGGAATGGCAGGGGACAAGCACCCCTTCTGAGAGGTGGTCGTGGGCCTCGTTTGAGAGGTGTGGGGGAACGTGATCGAGGACAAGCACCCCTTCTGAGAGGTGGTCGTGGGCCTCATTTGAGAGGTGTGGGGGAACGTGATCGAGGACAAGCACCCCTTCTGAGAGGTGGTCGTGGGCCTCGTTTGAGAGGTGTGGGGGAACGTGATCGAGGACAAGCACCCCTTCTGAGAGGTGGTCGTGGGCCTCGTTTGAGAGGTGTGGGGGAACGTGATCGAGGACAAGGCCACGGACCAAGACGGTGTCCAATGAAACCCGAGCAATAGTTGTAGACCATGTCGTAAATCATAGCATGACAATGACTGAGGCAGCTACAATGACTCAACCAAACCTCAGAAGATCAACCGTGGCCTCAATCATCAGAACTTTCCGCAATGAGAACCGCTATGTCATCAGCATGCACTAAACACTAGGCTACTCTCAATTGTCAAATGACTGTACAGTATACTGCATGCCAATGTGTACCACAGAGTAGGTGATGTGACTAAATGTGTTCTTACTGTAATTTTCCCTGCAGAATTGAGACTAGGCCAAATAAGGGGAGGCAGAGGCAAAATTCTGACTGACCAACAAGAGCGGGCTGTGGTCAATTTGGTTCGGGCCAGAAATGATATTCGCCTTACAGAAATTCGGCAGCACATCTTGGACAATGACGACATGTTCAACAATGTGGAAGCCATAAGTTTGCCGACTATTGCCCACATGCTGAAAAGACACCAGGTGTCTCTAAAACGGCTATACCATGTGCCTTTTGAAAACAATGCAGACAGAGTAAAGCAACTGAGAATTGAGTATCTTCAGGTATGTTCAGTTTCAAGATGCCTGTTGTAAAACATTCCCCAAAATTCCACATCATTGTAATCAGTAATTCTCTTTCCAAAATGTATTTTTAGAGGGTGATGGAGCTGGATGCTGATGAAAACCATCACAAATGCCTCTTTTTGGATGATGCAGGCTTCAACCTGGCCAAGACAAGGAGGAGAGGTCAGAATTTCACTGGCCAGCAGGCAACCATCCAAGTACCTGGACAACGTGGGGCCAACATCACCCTGTGTGCGGCTATAACAGAAGATGGTGTGGTGGGATGCAGACCTCGTATTGGATCATATAATGCAGCTCTCCTTGTAACCTTCCTTGATGAGCTAAATCAGGTCTGTGGAGCTGATGGCGTGATCTATGTCATTGTGTGGGATAATGTCAGGTTACTAGAGGCGAAAGAAAGGCACACCTATTAGACGAGGTGCTGGCTAGCGGAGTGCAACACTTGAAAATAAAGGAGAGCCGCACACTCTAGGAGCTCAGATGCAAAAATGTAATGTCCAACGTTTCGACAGACAAGCTGTCTTCATCAGGGTATAATGACGAACTGCGGGGTGACTCGTATAATATAGTGTCAAAGGACACACACAGGTGTCTAATCACGGCCAGGTGTGGCCTGATATCATTGGTTAATTCTCATATATTAAAATAGCAGATCAAAGTCTACGTTGAGACTGAAGGGAGCAAGGGTCTTTAAATTAAAGATCCAAGCAGCTTCTCGTTTTAACAATAAATTATCGAGATCACCCCCTCTCCTAGGGAGGGTAACATGTTCGATGCAAATATAACGTAGGGACGAAATCGAGTGGTTTGCTTCCAAAAAGTGGGCCGCAACTGGGTAAGTCAAGTTTTTGCACCTAATGGTGCTACGATGCTCCGAAACTTTGATCTAAAGCCATTCTTGTGATTCTTGTGATTTTTCTGTTGTAAATGTCTGTAGGCCTATGTAGCCAAATTGTATATATGATCGTATGCTATCCATTCATGTTTTTGGTATGTTATTTTAATATGAGAATTAACCAACAATATCAGGCCACACCCGGCCATGATTAGACACCTGTGTGTGTCCTTTGACACTATATTAACGAGTCACCCCGCAGTGTTTGTCATTATACCCTGATGAAGACGAGCTGTCTGTCGAAACGTTGGACATAACATTTTTTGCTTCTGAGCTCCTAGGGTGTGCAGCTCTCCTTTATTTTTCATAATGTCAGGTTCCACCATGCTCAAATGGTGCAAGCATGGTTTCGGGCCCATCCACAATTTACCACCCTGTACTTACCCACATAATCCCCTTTCCTTAACCCGATTGAGACATTCTTCTCCACATGGAGGTGGAAGGTATATGATAGGTTGACACTGACCTTAGTTTTTTATGTTTTATGTGTTATTTTGGTCAGGGTGTGATGAGGGTGGGTATGCTTGTTTGTCCTGTCTAGGGTTTTTTGGATATACAGGGGTGTTTGTTACTCTAGGTTTATTATAGGTCTGTGGTGGCCTGAATTGGTTCCCAATCAGAGACAGTTGTTTATCGTTGTCTCTGATTAGGGATCATATTTAGGTTGCCATTTTCCATTTTTGGTTTTGTGGGTTATTTTCTATGTGTAGTTGCCTGTTTCAGCACTTGTTGTATATAGCGTCACATTCGTTTTGTTATTTTGTTAGTTTAGTGTTCTTTCTTTATTAAAAGAAGAATGTATTCATATCACGCTGTGCCTTGGTCTCCTCATTATGACAAATGTGACAGGTGCTCTCACAAACAAGCCACCCTTCTCCAGGCCATGGATGATGCATGCAATGACATCACGGCAGACCAGTGTCAGGCCTGGATTCGCCATGCCCGAAGTTTCCTCCCAAGATGTTTGGCTAATGAAAACATCCATTGTGATGTGGTTGAGAACCTGTGGCTGAATCCACAAGACAGTGTTGATGGAAATATAGAAGTACAGTAATCAATCCTTTGTTTTGCTTTTTGCAGTTAGCCAGGTGAGGAACACTGTAGTTGCCGTTTTACTGTAGTTTTCTTTTTTGTAGCTAATTATTTTTGCTCTGATTCAAAGAAACCAGTGTTGTGATTTTATTGTATTTAATCAATACATTTCAGATTTTGTTTAATGATTCCACTGTGTCTGTACTATTCTCTCTACTAGTCCTTTTACAGTGATGTATTTACGTGTAGTACCATCATGAAACGTATCACATATTTTGTACTGCAATATTTGATGATTGTACGAACAACTACACAGTGAAAATATCGGTATCTTGTGTGTGGGTGATCTAAATTAATGTTCCTATGGTATTTCATGATAAAAAATAAATAAATTGATAACATGCATTGGTCAAAACTGAAGTCACATTGTCAGAACTCTTCACAGTCAGCGAAACAGAAGTGTATGTGGACCAAATTGTGAATCATTTTCATTGCTTTTACACAAAATGCATTCAATTACCATGTTCTCCAAAATCCATTAACTCTTTTCTCATTCATACTCCACCACCTGCAAACTATATATTTGCAGCACATGTTTTCAAATGCAAACACACTGTTTCCAAAACTTTTAAAAACACATTCAAAACAGAATGATGGCAAATGCTGTGCCTTTCTGCAGTAACCAGATTGAAACAGTGGGTAAACTGCCTTGTTCAGGGGCAGAAGGACAGATTTTGACCTTGTCAGCTAAGGGATTCGATCAAGCAACCTTTTGGTTACTGGCCCAATGCTCTAACCACCAGGCTACCTGCCTCTAACCACTAGGCTACCTGCCTCTAACCACTAGGCTACCTGTCACTAACCACTAGGCTACCTGTCTCTAACCACTAGGCTACCTGTCTCTAACCACTAGGCTACCTGTCTCTAACCACTAGGCTACTTGTCTCTAACCACTAGGCTACCTGTCACTAACCACTAGGCTACCTGTCTCTAACCACTAGGCTACCTGCCTCTAACCACTAGGCTACTTGTCTCTAACCACTAGGCTACCTGTCACTAACCACTAGGCTACCTGTCTCTAACCACTAGGCTACTTGTCTCTAACCACTAGGCTACCTGTCTCTAACCACTAGGCTACCTGTCTCTAACCACTAGGCTACTTGTCTCTAACCACTAGGCTACCTGCCTCTAACCACTAGGCTACTTGTCTCTAACCACTAGGCTACCTGTCTCTAACCACTAGGCTACCTGCCTCTAACCACTAGGCTACCTGTCTCTAACCACTAGGCTACCTGTCTCTAACCACTAGGCTACCTGTCTCTAACCACTAGGCTACTTGCCACCCAGTACAAGTGATTCTACTATTAAACTACGTTGTTTTTTCAGGAATTTGTTTTTGTTTCAACTTTTTATTTTTCACAAGTAAATGACTATATGCAAAGATAAAGGAAAAAATAAAGGCATTTGAAGCAAATTGCTGCATTTCTGATTCATTCTTGTTACATATACTTTAGTACAGTCAATGTGAAAAGGTGTTATTCTTATTCAATAATTAAATACTGATTTGTGTAAAAAATAATTCAAACTTCAAAGAGAAAAGTTAATTTATGTAATGCTCCCTGTTAGTGATTTTTAGGTGTTATGAGTGACAATGTATGCTTTCTGAGTGAGAATTGTTGCCAGTGTTATGGTCGAACAAGCTTATTTTGAGACATGTTTGAAGTGTTTTGGTGGTTTGAGTGAGTTTTGGAGGACAGATTAACTGTTTGGCCAAGATGCATGTTGGTAATGCAGACTGAAGAGTTTTGAAAAAGTGGCTTCAGTATTGACGGATGCTTGTTAGCAATTGAAAACAAAACTGTAGTTATTTGAACCAAGGATTCTGTAAGTCCAGGGTTTCTTTAAAGATATGAATGTACAATGCAATGCTTTGAACATTGGACAGCCTGTATTACAAGTGATGACCGTTTTGTGTCTAGAGTTTTGAAAAATGACCAAGGTTCTGAAATTAGTGCCAAAGTGATTGTAAAAAACTGCAATACCCACACTACTATATACAAAAATCCAAGGGTAGGCGAAAATGCATGACTCAGAAAATATGAAATTCAATAACTGTGGATCTCGATGTCACCCTAGCATACGAGCAGCAGAAAGATTGGCTTTAGCCCAACTTGTCCAGACTCAACCATTAGTATCTCTTAACAAAACGAGACTGATCGGCTTCTAGCAGCAGTCAGGGAGTACTGAGTTACATTGCTTACAGTTTACTGTCATCCCTCCATTCAACAGATAACCCAGTCTAACCCCTTAAGTGGCCTCACACAGCAACCCTGTCACCCCTCCATATAATACACAACACAGAGAAGTCTCTGTGTCTGTCAATGGATGGCTTAGTCTAAACTTCCTGCTCCCTAAAGTGTTCCCACATAGCAACACATGATAACCCCTGAACATGAGGCCTCAGCTAACACACACACCACACACACTGACCTGGGTTCAACCCTCAGTAGCACAGAGGGGCAACCAGATCTCTTATAACACATTTAAATGGTGCAACGGAACTGAGAGGTTGAGGCCAGGGGAAGGGTTGAAGCATTACTGTCACTCAGTATTTGTGATGATTTATTTTGATTGGCTGTTAGGGGAAAAGAAAGCCCATGATAGGCCTACTGGCCTCCTATTTTCTGAATTTAAAAAATATATTTTTTTATTGAACTAGGCAAGTCAGTTAAGAACACATTTTTATTTACATTGACGGCCTAGGAACAGTGGGTTAACTGCCTTGTTCAGGGGCAGAACGACAGATTTGACCTTGTCACCGATCGGTTACTGGCCCAACGCTCTAACCACTAGACTACCCCAAATCATGCAACCAATGTTTTCAATGCGCTGACTGAAAGTTGCTTTGGATTAAAGTTTCTGCTAAATGACTAAAATATAAACTCAGCAAAAAAAGAAACGGCCCTTTTTCAGGACCCTGTCTTTCAAAGATAATTCATAAAAATTTAAATAACTTCACAGACCTTCATTGTAAAGAGTTTAAACACTGTTTCCCATGTTTGTTCAATGAACCATAAACAATTAATGAACATGCACAGTGGAACGGTCGCTTAGACACTAACGGCTTACAGACGGTGGGCAATTAAGGTCACAGTTATGAAAACTTAGGACACTAAAGAGGCCTTTCTATGGACTCTGAAAAACACCAAAAGAAAGATGCCCAGGTTCCCTGCTCATCTGCGTGAACGTGTCTTAAGCATGCTGCAAGGAGGCATGAGGACTGCAGATGTGGCCAGGGCAATAAATTGCAATATCCGTACTGTGTGACGCCTAAGACAGCACTACAGGAAGACAGGACAGACAGCTGATCGTCCTCACAGTGGCAGACCACGTGTAACAACACCTGCACAGGATCGGTACATCTGAACATCACACCTGCGGGACAGGTACAGGATGGCAACAACAACTGCCCGAGTTACACCAGGAACGCACAATCCCTCCATCAGTGCTCAGACTGTCCGCAATAGGCTGAGAGAGGCTGGACTGAGGGCTTGTAGGCCTGTTGTACAGCACGTCCTCACCAGACATCCCCGGCAACAACGTTGCCTATGGGCACAAACCCACCATCGCTGGACCAGGCAGGACTGGCAAAAAGTGCTCTTCACTGACGAGTCGCGGTTTTGTCTCACCAGGGGTGATGGTCGGATTCACGTTTATCGTTGAAGGAATGAGCGTTACACCGAGGCCTGTACTCTGGAGCAGGATCGATTTGGAGGTGGAGGGTCCGTCATGGTCTGGGACGGTGTGTCACAGCATCATCGGACTGAGCTTGTTGTCATTGCAGGCAATCTCAACGCTGTGCGTTACAGGGAAGACATCCTCCTCCCCTTCCTGCAGGCTCAGCCATACTGCTTGTTTTTTCATGATTTCCTGCAAGACAGGAATGTCAGTGTTCTGCCATGGCCAGCGAAGAGCCCGGATTTCAATCCCACTGAGCACGTCTGGGACCTGTTGGATCGGAGGGTGAGGGCTAGGGCCATTCCCCCCCAAAATGTCCGGGAACTTGCAGGTGTCTTGGTGGAAGAGTGGGGTAACATCTCACAGCAAGAACTGGCAAATCTGGTGCAGTCCATGAGGAGGAGATGCACTGCAGTACTTAATGCAGCTGGTGGCCACACCAGATACTGACTGTTACTTTTGATTTTGACCCCCGCCCCCATTTGTTCAGGGACACATTATTACATTTCTGTTAGTCACATGTCTTGTTCAGTTAATGTCTCAGTTGTTGAATCTTGTTATGTTCATACAAATATTTACACATGTTAAGTTTGCTGAAAATAAATGCAGTTGACAGTGAGGACGTTTCTTTTTTCTCTGAGTTTATGTGAGAAGATATTGTGAATTGATTTTGTCTGCACCGTACAGTATAAAACTGCTTTTTTCGATACAGTGAATGATATTTATCATCTTTAAAAAGGGAACGAATGGATGATTAAATCATGCAGATGATATACTTGGTAACACTTAAATTTAAGTGGCTACTAAATTTAAGTGGCTACTTGTGGCTACTTATGAAATTACATTATAAAACATTCATACCTTGTAGATTCAGACGCGGAACATATGAAACTCTACAATAGAGCAAGACGCAAACGTTTGTGTTTTATCATGAGCGTTTCACAACTATGGGCCTTCTGCCTCATGCCTTACTGATTTAGTCTGCACTTTCATAAAACGATTGCATCTATTAGCCGCTAAGAATATGTTAATTATAATAAGGCATTATAACGCTTCATAAAAATCTATTTCAAGTACAGTGAAAAGAATCACAGATGCACTGTATCCTCAGGTTAGTCGTTTTTATTGCGTCACTGTATTGTTAAATGACAACACTGCCTAAGTCCTGTCCATGTATACAGTATTTAATCAACATACCTGTATTGAGAGCAACACATATATTAAGGCAACAGGGGGAAAAGCCCAGAAGAGCCATCAAAACAGTGACAAGATATAGCTAGTAGTGCTGAGAGCAAATACTGGAGCTTTAGACTGAGGTGACGTTTTGTGTTTGCCTTCCTACACACCATTTAGCAGAAGGTATGAGCACATACAGTATCTACATCATTAACAGATATGAATCTACAAAACAAGCATGTCACTGAACCTAAGAATTCCATGTTTAAAATAATGTTTTACCATTCCACTTCAGTTAATTATAGATACGATAACCTGGTGATTTTATGACTTCTGCTGTCATTTTGCAACACTTACGTAATATTTAAACTGATAATCAGATACTGCATGATTGTTTTGGTTGGATGTTTCTAGAATCTTTATCTTGTCACAGATAATAGTATAGTAAGACTGTAGGTGCATGCTGGTACATGTCTAAGAAGGATCCTCGATGTGAGCCAAGTATACAGTATTTAGCTCTGCCCTCAATGTGGTAACATTTATCTACTGAACTGCTTCTATCCAATAGATAGAAGCAAGTGAACTAAGGCTAACTGTCAAGCAGCCAAATCAATGACAGAATCTCTTAGCGTTAAGAAGGAACCAAACCACAAATCAGTATTGTAGATACAGCGGTTTAGCCGAACAAAGTAACAGCATGTTGTGACTGTATACTACAAGACTTTCTGACAGGAAGATGATGTAACTGTTTTCATGGAGTAGCTTCAGCCTTAAGGGGTAGTGTAGATACTGGTTTTGTAAACTAATTGTATCTTTGTGAACAGAGAGTGAGAGCGTCTATCCGTTTTCACATCGGCAAGATGCTTTGATAATGGTAGTTTTCATTGCCTTAAGCTTATAGTTCTTTGTGAACCTCTGGTTGTTGCTAAGCACATGAGCACAAGTTTGTAATGAGTATATGTAGCTGGTCGGATCTGAACCCCTCTCTCCTGGTCCGGAAACTAACACCTTAACCATTAGACTAATTACCCCTTGGGCAGAGGGTGACACTGGCTTTAAGTCACAGGCAGGGCTACCTCATCACGAGAGCAGGATTCCAAATCACTGTTACATATAGAGATCGTACATCATCTCTGTTGGATTAGGCTGTTTGCCATCACCTAGGTTACACTATCATAAAGAGACATATCAAATACGGGCAGCAGCTGACCACCAATGAGCATTCAGGGTTTCATTTATAAGCACCATGAGAAAAAAAGAGATATAGTATTTCCCATACGCTATATAGTTTACAATGGATCATTATTAAAAACCAGGATATTGTTTTGTCTTAGAAAGTATGGGCCTATTTAAAACAATGAGAGTGTAGTGTTATTTAGAGGCAACAGAGATACTCCAGATTGTTATTATGTGTTATGCTCGGTGCCAGCGATAGCTGATATATCACACTGGTTATTTCCTGAGAGACACTAAATATCCCTGACCACGCCAATAACAGCTTATGACTGTGGCCCTGCAGTTTAAGGGAGTAGTACATGGTATTTAGAAGTGCTGAAACCCCAAATTACATTTAGTATTTACGCTATGGACTATAATAACGCTATGGACTATAATAACTTTACATCTGGATCAACGGCTAGTAGCAAAGCCATCTCATTAGCATATGATCTAAATACAGCCTATTAAACATGTCTTCACATGCACAGAGTTAGAGCTGACCAACCAGAGCTCAGACCACGCTCTGTTTGGTATTATTGATTACTGATCACTATTGGTCACCATTTTACATCATCACAGACCAGAGGATCTCCAATCAGAGGCCTCTATTTCTTCTGTGGTCCCTGAGGCCCCTTGGGGCAGTCTGTCTTGGGGCTGTCGGTCAGGTCTTGGCTGGGGTTGCCCATGAGGAAACGTAGGATCTTCTCAATGGTGGCCTCCTGGTACTCATGGGACCACCTGTATCCAGAGAGAGAGAGGAAGGGAGGGAGAGGAAGAGGGAGTCAGATGAAGAGAGAGGGAAGGAGAAAGAGAAGTGAAGAGAGATGGAAAGAGAAAGTGATAGAGAAAGGAGGAGAACAAAAATGAAAGAGATTTGATTCCTAATAAGTACACTTCAGATAAATGTCCAAACTGCCAATCATTCTCAAACAGATTCTGCGGTACTGTATCTCTCTCTGTGACTCACTTGATGCCATTGAAGTTTAGGATAGTTTTCATGTCCTCGGGAAGAGTGTTTGGGTCAGGCCACAGGAAGTTATCAGTTACAGGGACAATGTTCTTCTTTCCAGCCAGAGCTGTGACAATCTCCTGCAGGATTTACGAGAGCTATGTTAAATCACGGACAGACACAGAATGCCCCCGCAGACATGGAATGTCTACGTAAGGGGCAGGGGTATATGGGACAAATAATCTCTCAAATCTATGTCTAATATTGTATATCACCAACATATAGATGGAACATCTAGACATGTAAAGGCCAGGGTGACCGGATTATACACATAGAAAATACTATAGGATCTACAGTTGAAGTCGGAAGTTTACATACACCTTAGCCAAATACAGTGCCTTGCGAAAGTATTCGGCCCCCTTGAACTTTGAGAACTTTTGCCACATTTCAGGCTTCAAACATAAAGATATAAAACTGTATTTTTTTGTGAAGAATCAACAGCAAGTGGGACACAATCATGAAGTGGAACGACATTTATTGGATATTTCAAACTTTTTTAACAATTCAAAAACTGAAAAATTGGGCGTGCAAAATTATTCAGCCCCTTTACTTTCAGTGCAGCAAACTCTCTCCAGAAGTTCAGTGAGGATCTCTGAATGATCCAATGTTGACCTAAATGACTAATGATGATAAATACAATCCACCTGTGTGTAATCAAGTCTCCATATAAATGCACCTGCACTGTGATAGTCTCAGAGGTCCGTTAAAAGCGCAGAGAGCATCATGAAGAACAAGGAACACACCAGGCAGGTCCGAGATACTGTTGTGAAGAAGTTTAAAGCCGGATTTGGATACAAAAATATTTCCCAAGCTTTAAACATCCCAAGGAGCACTGTGCAAGCGATAATATTGAAATGGAAGGAGTATCAGACCACTGCAAATCTACCAAGACCTGGCCGTCCCTCTAAACTTTCAGCTCATACAAGGAGAAGACTGATCAGAGATGCAGCCAAGAGGCCCATGATCACTCTGGATGAACTGCAGAGATCTACAGCTGAGGTGGGAGACTCTGTCCATAGGACAACAATCAGTCGTATATTGCACAAATCTGGCCTTCATGGAAGAGTGGCAAGAAGAAAGCCATTTCTTAAAGATATCCATAAAAAATGTTGTTTAAAGTTTGCCACAAGCCACCTGGGAGACACACCAAACATGTGGAAGAAGGTGCTCTGGTCAGATGAAACCAAAATGTACTTTTTTGGCAACAATGCAAAACGTTATGTTTGGCGTAAAAGCAACACAGCTCATCACCATGAACACACCATCCCCACTGTCAAACATGGTGGTGGCAGAATCATGGTTTGGGCCTGCTTTTCTTCAGCAGGGACAGGGAAGATGGTTAAAATTGATGGGAAGATGGATGGAGCCAAATACAGGACCATTCTGGAAGAAAACCTGATGGAGTCTGCAAAAGACCTGAGACTGGGACGGAGATTTGTCTTCCAACAAGACAATGATCCAAAACATAAAGCAAAGTCTACAATGGAATGGTTCAAAAATAAACATATCCAGGTGTTAGAATGGCCAAGTCAAAGTCCAGACCTGAATCCAATCGAGAATCTGTGGAAAGAACTGAAAACTGCTGTTCACAAATGCTCTCCATCCAACCTCACTGAGCTCGAGCTGTTTTGCAAGGAGGAATGGGAAAAAAATTCAGTCTCTCGATGTGCAAAACTGATAGAGACATACCCCAAGCGACTTACAGCTGTAATCGCAGCAAAAGGTGGCGCTACAAAGTATTAACTTAAGGGGGCTGAATAATTTTGCACGCCCAATTTTTCAGTTTTTGATTTGTTAAAAAAGTTTGAAATATCCAATAAATGTCGTTCCACTTCATGATTGTGTCCCACTTGTTGTTGATTCTTCACAAAAAAATACAGTTTTATATCTTTATGTTTGAAGCCTGAAATGTGGCAAAAGGTCGCAAAGTTCAAGGGGGCCGAATACTTTCGCAAGGCACTGTACTTTTAAACCCAGTTTTTCACAATTCCTGACATTTAATCCTAGTACAAATTCCCTGTCTTAGGTCAGTTAGGATCACCACTTTATTTTAAGAATGTGAAATGTCAGAAATGTCACTTTTCGCACCAAAGTACGTTCATCTCTAGGAGACAGAATGCGTCTCCTTCCTGAGCGGTATGACGGCTGCATGGCCCCATGGTGTTTATACTTACGTACTATTGTTTGTACAGATGAACATGGTACCTTCAGGCATTTGGAAATTGCTCCCAAGGATGAACCAGACTTGTGGAGTTCTACAATTTTGTTCTGAGGTCTTGAAATACATCCACAGGTACACATCCAATTGACTCAAATTATGTCAATTCGCCTATCAGAAGCTTCTAAAGCCATGACATCATTTTCTGGAATTTTCCAAGCTGTTTAAAGGCACAATCAACTTTGTGTATGTAAACTTCTGACCCACTGGAATTGTGATACAGTGAATTATAAGTGAAATAATCTGTCTGTAAACAATTGTTGGAAAAATGTTTTGTGTCATGCACAAAGTAGATGTCCTAACCGACTCGACAAAACTATAGTTTGTTAAAAATAAATTTGTGGAGTGGTTCGAAAAACGAGTTTTAATGACTCCAACCTAAAAGTATGTAAACTTCCGACTTCAACTGTATGTGGGAATGCTGTTCATCGACTACAACTCAGCGTTCAACACTATAGGGCCCTCGAAGCTCATCACCAAGCTCAGGACCCTGGGACTGAACTCCTCCCTCTGTTCTCAATCCTGGACTTACTGACGGGCCACCCCCATGCGGTGAGAGTAGGCAACAACACATCCGCCACGCTAACCCTCAACACGTGAGCCCTCGTCACATACACTGCTGCTACTGTTTATTATCTATCCTGTTGCCTAGTCCCTTTACCCCTACCTATATGTACATATCTAACTCAATTACCTCGTACCCCTGCACAAGGACTCGGTACTGGTACCCCGTGTATATAGCCAAGTTATCTTTACTCATTGTGTATTTATTCTGTGTGTTATTCTTTTCTCTGCATTGTTGGAAAAGGTCCCTAAGTAAGCATTTCACTGTTTGTCTCCACCTGTTGTTTACAAAGTATGTGACAAATACAATTTGATTTGAACATCTAGACAGGTAGCTGCAGCTGTGTACTATTGGATCTGTATTCTTCTGTATGCAGCACAGATCTATGTATAGATCTGTCTATGTCTGACCTTGTGTACCCAGTCCTTCATTCCAGTGTCGCCCATGCACTTGTCGAGGGCGTTGGCAGAAAGCACCAGGATGAAGTTCCGTGCCCGCTGGACGCTCTGGATCAGCTTGTCAGCAAACTTCCCTGCTTCCAGCTTCTCCACGTCAATGAACACACTGAAACCTCTGACCTGAAGGTGGACCTTCAACAGACTGGGGGGAGAGAGAGGGAGGGGAGAGAGAGGAGGTGGAGAGAGAGGGAGGGGAGAGAGAGGGAGTGGAGAGAGGGAGTGGAGAGAGGGAGACAGAGAAAAAGGTGGGGAGAAAGTAACAATTGACGATCTACAGATCTTAGACTCCAGATAATCCTGACGAACCTGATTAAGGTGTTTGTCTTCCAAAGCTCCCTAGCTTTCCCTCTCTTTCCCTCTCTTTCCCTCTCCCTAGCTTTCCCTCTCTTTCCCTCTCTTTCCCTCTCCCTAGCTTTCCCTCTCTTTCCCTCTCCCTAGCTTTCCCTCTCTTTCCCTCTCTTTCCCTCTCCCTAGCTTTCCCTCTTTTTCCCTCTCTTTCCCTCTCTTTCCCTCTCCCTAGCTTTCCCTCTCTTTCCCTCTCTTTCCCTCTCCCTAGCTTTCCCTCTCTTTCCCTCTCTTTCCCTCTCCCTAGCTTTCCCTCTCTTTCCCTCTCTTTCCCTCTCCCTAGCTTTCCCTCTCTTTCCCTCTCTTTCCCTCTCCCTAGCTTTCCCTCTCTTTCCCTCTCCCTCTCTTTCCCTCTCCCTCTCTTTCCCTCTCCCTAGCTTTCCCTCTCTTTCCCTCTCCCTCTCTTTCCCTCTCCCTCTCTTTCCCTCTCCCTAGCTTTCCCTCTCTTTCCCTCTCCCTCTCTTTCCCTCTCCCTAGCTTTCCCGCTCTCCCTCTCCCTCTCCATCTCCCTCTCTCCATACCTGGCGAGCTGGGAACCGGTGGTCCTGCGGTAGCTAATAAACACATCCGGTCCAGGGGGTTGGGCATCGGTCAGACACGGCTTTATCGGCCTACGGGTGGCTGCCAGGATCTTGGCGCGGTGGATGCCGTTCTCTAGAAGGAGAAAATGAATACTTTATTCTCCATTATAAACTGGGTGGTTCGAGCCCTGAATGCTGATTGGCTGACAGCCGTGGTATTCTACGGGTATGACAAAACATTTATTTTTACTGCTCCGATTTGCGTCGTGCCTAAGAACAGCACTTAGCTGTGGTATATAGGCAATATACCACACCCCCCCGGGCCTTATTGCTTAATTGTCTCGCAGGGAACGTAAATGTGTCTTTTGGTTCACCCACCTACGTAACAGTCTGACTGGAGCTGCTGGTCGGTGAGGTGGAGGACGTTCTTGCGGTCCACTCCAGACTGTACCAGGCCGTATGTGTACTGGCGGAAGCGCGGGTCCACCTCACCCAGCCAGTCAGCCATGTTGTTGGGGTCACAGGTCGAGTAGTTGGCGTAGGTCTTCAGCACGCGCAGGTCACGGAGGAACCTCGAAGACAACACAAAATGGAGTGGGCAGGGTAAGTCAGGGATTTTACTTCAATGTTCAATTTAACTGAAGTTGACTGAACTAACCTCTTGCGAGTGAGTCCTGCAGTCATACCCAGGTCAGCGCTCAGATCCTGGTCTGTGATGTTCAGCAGTAGGTCGCCATCCACCTGCAGCTCCTGAAGGACGGGCACAGAGAGGAGAGAGAAAGACTGAGTGAATATAGTGAGCAAGAGGCTAAGGAGAAATACAGGTAACTGACTAAATAAAAGGAACACCAACATAAAGTGTCTTAATAAGGCGTTGGGTCACCAGAAACCAGAACAGCTTCAATGCGTCTTGGCATAGATTCTACTAGTGTCTGGAACTCTATAGGAGGGATGCGACACCATTTTTACATGAGAAATTCCATCATTTGGTGTTTTGTTGATGGTGGTGGAAAATGCTGTCTCCGCTGCAGCAGAATCTCCCAAAAGTGTTAAATTGGGTTGGGATCTGGTGACTGAGACGGCCATGGCATATGGTTAACATCGTTTTCATGCTCATCAAACCATTCAGTGACCACTCGTGCCCTGTAGATGGGGCCATTGTCATGTTATGGGGGCATAGACATGGTAGACAAAATAATGGCCAAAATAATGGCCTGCCCAGCATTTTTATACATGACCCTAAGCATGATGATATGTTAATTGCGCAATTAACTCAGGAACCACACCTGTGTGAAAGCACCTGCTTTCAATGTACATTGTATCCCTCATTTACTCAAGTGTTTCCATTATTTTGACAGTAACATGTAGGTATTCATATTTAATCGATATGAAACCAAACATTCACCTTATTTTTTCAACATCTCTACAAGGACTATAGAAGAGCATTCTCATTCGTTATTGTTCAAACCTCTTTTTCTATCGCTATCTCTCTTACTCTCACACACACACACACACACACACACACACACACACACACACACACACTGAGACACAGAAACACACACCTGGAAGCGCTCAGTGTAAGCGCTGAATCCAATCACTTGGAGCCATCTCTGCACCTCACCACCCTTCCAGTTGGGCACAGAGGACAGGATACGTCGTGGCACCTCCTCCCCCATCATCCTTAGTGCACGCTTGGCCAGGGCACAGGCCGTCCCGTTGCTGGAGTACATGACGATCCTTTTCAGGCTCTGCACCGCACCTATCTCCTGGAAGATCTGGGAGGAAGAACGCTCACACATTCAATTGTATGTCTATTGATATTGTAGGACAGGTGATTTTAATGCAGGGAAACTTAACTTAACTATTTTTTACCAAATGTTATACCACCATGTCACATGTGCAACTACAGGCAACAAAACTCTTTATCACATTTACTCCATACACAGAAACACCATACACAGAAACACCGCCTCGCTTCGCGTTCCTAGGAAACTATGCAGTATTTTTTTTTTTTACATTGGTACCCCAGGTAATCTTAGGTTTTATTACATACAGTTGGGAGGAACTATTGGATATAAGAGCAACGTCAACTCACCATCATTACGACCAGGAATACGACTTTCCCAAAGAGGATCTTCTGTTTTGCTCACCACCCAGGACAATGGATCGGATCCCAGCCGGCGAACCAAAACAACGACGCCATAAACACATCGCGCACCGCTCCCAAGCATACTACTCGCCAATGTCCTGTCTCTTGACAACAAGGTAGACGAAATCCAAGCAAGGGTAGCATTCCAGAGAGACATCAGAGACTGTAACGTCCTTTGCTTAACGGAAACATGGCTCACTCGAGACATGCTATCGGAGTCGGTACAGCCAGCTGGTTTCTTCACGCATCGCACTGACAGAAACAAGCATCTTTCTGGTAAGAAGAAGGGCGACGGGGTATGCCTTATGATTGACGAGATGTGGTGTGATCATAACAACATACAGGAACTCAAGTCCTTCTGTTCACCTGATTTAGAATTCCTCACAATCAAATGTCGACCGCATTATCTACCAAGAGAATTCTCTTCGATTAGAATCACAGACGCATATATTCCCCCCCAAGCAGACACATCGATGGCCCTGAACGAACTTCATTTGACTCTATGTAAACTGGAAACGACAAATCTTGAGGCTGCATTCATTGTAGCTGGGGATTTTAACAAGGCTAATCTGAAAACAAGACTCCCTAAATTCTATCAGCATATTGATTAAGTTATTCTAACTTCTGCGACGCATATAAGGCCCTCCCCCGCCCTCCTTTCAGAAAAGCTGACCACGACTCCATTTTGTTGCTCCCAGCCTATAGACAGAAACTAAAACAGGAAGCTCCCGCGCTTAGGTCTGTTCAACGCTGGTCCGACCAATCGGATTCCACGCTTCAAGATTGCTTCGATCACGTGGACTGGGATATGTTCCGCATTGTGTCAATCAACAACATTGGCGAATACGCTGATTCGGTGAGCGAGTTTATTAGCAAGTGCATCGGCGAAGTCGTACCCACAGCAACTATTAAAACATTCCAAAACCAGAAACCGTGGATTGATGGCAGAAGAACAAGAAATTTGGCTTGTCACCAAAAGCACTCACAAACTTTTACAGATGCACAATCGAGAGCATCCTGTCGAGCTGTATCAACGCCTGGTACGGCAACTGCTCTGCCCACAACCGTAAGGGTCTCCAGGGGGTAGTGAGGTCTGCACAACGCATCACGGGGGCAAACTACCTGCCCTCCAGGACACCTACAACACCCAATGCCACAGGAAGGCCATAAAGATCATCAAGGACAACAACCACCCGAGTCACTGCCTGTTCACCCCGCTATCATCCAGAAGGCGAAGTCAGTACAGGTGCATCAAAGCAGGGACCGAGAGACTGAAAAACAGCTTCTATCTCAAGGCCATCAGACTGTTAAACAGCCACCACTAACATTGAGTGGCTGCTACCAACATACTGACTCAACTCCAGTCAATTTAAAAATGTAAAAATGGATGAAAAATGTATCACTAGCCACTTTAAACAATGCCACTTTTATATGTTTACATACCCTACATTACTCATCTCATATGTACGTATATACTGTACTCGATACCATCTACTGCATCTTGCCTATGCCGTTCTGTACCATCACTCATTCATATATTTTCATTTACATATTCTTCATTCCTTTACACTTGTGTGTATAAGGTAGTTGTTGTGAAATTGTTAGGTTAGATTATTTGTTGGTTATTACTGCATTGTCGGAACTAGAAGCACAAGCATTTCGTTACACTCGCATTAACATCTGCTAACCATGTGTATGTGATAAATAAAATTGGATTTGATTTGACATACAAGGCTCTACCTCACCCTCCCTTTAGCAAATCTGACCACAACTATATCCTCCTGATTCCTGCTTACAAGCAAAGCAGGAAGTACCAGTAATGCGCTCAATACGGAAGTGGTCCGATGAAGAGGATGCTAAGCTAAGGGGCTATTTCATTAGCTCCGGAATTCATCCGATAACATTGAGGAGTTTACCACATCAGTCACCGGCTTCATTAGTAAGTGCATCGACGACGTCTTCCCTACAGTAACCCCAATCAAATAACATGGATTACAGGCAACATCTGAACTGAGCTGCGGGCTAGAGCTACTGCTTTCAAGGAGCGGGACAATAAGCCAGACGCTTATAAGAAATCCTGCTACAACCTCCGACGAGCCATCAAACAGGCAAAGGATCAATACAGGACTAAGACCAAATCCTACTACACCGGCTCTAAAGCTCGTCAGATGTGTTAGGGCTTGCAAATTATCACGGATTACAAAGTAAAATGCAGCAGCGAGCTGCCCAGTGACGCAAGCCTACCAGACGAGCTAAATGCCTTCTAACACTGAACCATGCATGAGAGCACCAGCAGTTCCGGACGACTGTGTGATCTCGCTGTCAGTAGCCGATGTAAGACCTTGAAACATGTTAACAATCACAAGGCCGTGGGACTAGACGGATGCCAGAACGCGTACTCTGAGCATATGCTTCACTGAGATTTTCAACCTCTCCCTGACTGAGTCTGTAATACCTACATGTTTCAAGCAGACCACCGTAGTCCCTTCACCCAAGAACGCCAAGGTAACCTGTCTAAATGTCTATTGCACAGAGCACTCACATCTGTAGCCATGAAATGCTTTGAAAGGCTGGTCATGGCTCACACGTACTTAGTCCTCTCCTGTACTCCCTGTTCACCCACAACTGCGTGTCTGTGCACAACTCCAACACCATCATTATGTTTTCTGATGACATGTCAGTGGTAGGCCTGATCACCGACAACGATGAGACCACCTACCGAGAGGAGGTCAGTGACCTGACAGTGTGTTGCCAGGACAACAACTTCTCCCTAAATGTCAGTAAGACAAAGGAACTGATTGTGGACTACAGGAAACATAGGGCCGAGTACGCCCCCATCCACATCATCAGTGCTGTAGTGGAGCGGGTTGAGAGCTTCAAGCTCCTTGTGTCCACATCACTAAGGAATGAACATGGTCCACACAAACCAACACAGTCGTGAAGAAAGCACGACAACGCCTCTTCCATTTTAGGAGGCTGAAAAGATGTGTCATGAGCCCTCAGATCCTCAAAAGGTTCTACACCTGCACTATTGAGAGCATCTTGACTGGCTGCATCACCGCTTGGTATGATAACTGCTTGACATCCGACCGCAAGGTGCTACAGAGGGTAGTGCGTACGGTTCAGTACATCACTTGGGTCAGACGAAGGCCCTAAAAATGTCCACCCAAGTTATAGACTGTTCTCTCTGCTACCGCATTGCAAGTGGTACCGATGCACTGCAAGTCTGGAACCAACAGGACTCTGAACAGCTTCTACCCCCAACCCACAAGACTATTAAATAGTTAACCAAATAGTTACCTGGACTATCTGCATTGAACCTTTTTGCTCTTTTGACTGATTACATATGCTGCTGCTACTGTTTATTATCTATCCTGTTACCCAGTCACTTTACCCCTACCTATATGTACATATCTAACTCAATTACCTTGTACACCTGCACAAGGACTCTGTACTGGTACCCTGTGTATATAGCCAAGTTATCGTTACTCCTTGTGTTATTATATTTCTATATTTCTCTCTACATTGTAAGGAAGGGCCCATAAGTAAACATTTCACTGTTAGACTACCCCTGTTGTTTAGGAAGCATGTGACAAATACAATTTGATTTGATTTGATATATAGTTAGGATGTGGGCACCAGAAGTAGTTTTGGGCCCCATAAGGTTGTTGGATGAAATCCCTGTATCCACTATCCACTAAAGCAGCGTTTCCCGAGCTCAGTCCTCGGGACCCCAAGGGGTGCACATTTTGGTTTTTGCCCTAGCACTACACAGCTGATTAATGAATCAACTAATCATCAAGCTTTGATAATATGAATCAGCTTTGTAGTGTTAGGGCCCAAACTAAAACGCGCCCCCCTTCGGGTCCTGAGGAAAGAGTTTGGGAAACGCTGGACTATAGTGCTTACCAACCATGTCGTTACTTGGAGAGCGTGACGGCTTTTGTTCCAGCCTAGCACTCACATCTGAATTCAGTAAATCAACTGCTCATCAAGGATGAACCAGTTGTGCTTTTGTTCCCTGATACTGACCTTGGTGTTGCGCTGGCGTGACTTGATGCTGGTTTCGACACACAGGTAGAAGGCAGCGATACATTTCCCCTCCAGTCTGGTCCCATCCAGTAGTGGCAGGAGCTGCTGTAGGTCTGCAGCTGTCCTCCCCTGCATGCTGTCTGCACTGTCCAGCAAGCTCCGGGCAAACTCATCAGGGTCCAGAGATGCAATAAAGGGCTCCACCAGCTCCAATGTCCCGGACTTCACCACCTATAATAATACATTTAACAGACACTTTAATCCAAAGTGATTTACAGTATTATGCACATCCATATGGGTGGCCCGAGCAGGAATCGAACCAACCACCCTAACGTTACAAGCTCCGTGCTCTACTAACTCAGCCACACAGGACCCACCCAGGACCCACCTCCTTCTCAATCTCCCGGTTATTGGCGAGCACGGCCACCGCTAAACACGCATGGAAGCGGATGAGTTCGTCCTCTTTGGAGAACGCCAATGGAAACAACCACTCAGCTGCCTGCTTCTCAATCATCAGCCGCTGGCAGCGATGGCCGCCATACATGGCGCAGTTGGCGAGCGCAACGGCACAGTGGCGAAGGACGGTGGGGTCGGTACCGCGGCACCAGAAGAGCAGGGCATCCAGGGCGCCGTTGGCGATGAGCTGTGCAGACGTCTCCTCGGTGTGTTTGAACATGTGCTCCAGGATACCTGAGACACTGCGTGCCAGCTGGGCATCCTCTGTCTCCCTCGTCAGGTTCAGGATCACCCCCAGACCCATGCGAGCCACGTAATCTCTGGATAGGAAGAGAGAGAGAGGTGAAAGGGGTAAACAAGAAGACGAGTATACAACTAGGTTTATAAAGACTAAGACTTACTGTATGTGGGTCCTAGAAACTGGCCCTAACGGTTAGGACCAAGACAATATTTTGTATAACCGAAAAAGTACATGTAGGCATGTAGTGAATACACACCTGTTCTCAGAGACCAGTATCTGCTCCAGTAGTTTGGCAGACTCATAGGTGATCTCCACAGCAGGTGTCATGAGGAGTTGCAGGAGCAGCTCCAGTCCTCCATCCAGTCGTATCCTGTTGCATATCTCCTCTGCGACCTGCCTTCCCACAGTGGGTAGAACCCAGGCCTCCTCTACTAACTGGAACGTCTCTGCTATGGCTCTGCGGGTCTCATCTAGATCCAAGGTATCTTTGGCTGATTTCAGTGTCTTGATAGCGGAGCGCAGGGCTGGGAGCGAGGTGTCCAAAACATCCTGAACGTCGGCACCGTAGACACCCGGCGAGACCGGTGGTGCTTTAGGTTCCGAGGATGAGCTAGAGCTGCCCGACCTCCGGTTCCCAATCCGGCTGACATATTCCGGTACTGTGAGTCTTTCAGAGCTGAACATGGAGAGGTATCGATAGAGTCTCCAGAGGAAAACGGTTAGAGATAAGAGCATCCACCGACTAGCTCTGACAGGGCCCAGAGGGCCTGTGGCAGGCCCTGATCAATAACAGATCAATTGTCTATTTCTCAGGAGAAATAAACCGGTGCATATTAACCTGGTTAGAACTGAATGGGAAACAATGTTTGTCTTGCATTCGAGTTGTTTAGATACATAAACAAACCACAATAGGTGAAATTACAATCCGGACTGGATACTAAACTTCAAATGAAAAGTGACAGCTTTTAGTAAATTGCATCACCATCACACTGATGTCATCTTTGAAAATAAGTGGATAAAGACATACTCATCTCGCATCATCATGACCAAGCAGTCACACTATGCTTGCATTTAAACACGGATGTCCTCCGTTTTTTTCCTATCATTTACACGAGGCCTTCTTGTATCAAATTATGTCTACTCAGAATAACCCGACTCCAAATAAATGATCAAGCCTCCACTGTATCCACTATGAAATAATGTATCACCACTGCGGATGTTCATTCACAAAGCTGCTAGACGGGATTTTTTTCTCTAAAAGCCCATTACACAAATGACGTTTACCAGCTGGATGGAGAAATATAAACAGCTCTGTTGTCTTCTGTCTCTCGCTTGCATTACTGAGATTTAATCCAGACAAAGACGCACTGTTCATCAAAATGCCTCTCACGGTTTTCCTTTTTCCTCTCTATTCACATGACTCTCTATTGCTATGCTTTAAACCACACAAAATATATATCTTATTTCCGTATTATTAAAATAGCCCTCTCTTTGACATCCTTTCCTCAGCATCTTCGAGCATCCTGAAACTAGGACCGCCCATTACCTTCAGGATATATTTACAGACCAACTGTCTTGCCGAGGTCTGCTCAGCAACAAAGCGCCAGTATGTTGCTCGTCTCCACTATGCCCCCTTGTGGATCAAGGTAGAAGCATAATCAATCCACAAGGTGTTACACACATAAACTGTGCTAAACATGTTGTTATGGAGCTACAATAAGATAAAACCGTGCACATCAATTACTAGATCAGCAGAAGCAAATAACAATATGTTGTCCATTGTAGTCATTAGGCCTTTTACTGTTGCTTAAAGGGTCAATCTGTGATTTCTACATCAATCTTTGGACTTTTTAATTCATGATATAGGCCACAGTGCCTTCAGAAAGTAGTCTTACCCCTTGATTTATTGCACATTTAGTTGTATTACAGCCTGAATTAAAATTGATTAAATAAAACATTTTCTCAACAATCTCCACACCATAAGTATTCAGCCCTCTGAGTCATTACTTTGTAGAAGCACCTTTGGCAGCGTTTACAGTTGTGAGTCTTTCTGGGTACGTCTCTAAGAGCTTTCCACACCTGGATTGTGAGACATTATTCAAATTTTTTCCAAGCAGATTTAAGTCAAAATTATAACTCGGCCACCCAGGAACATTCACTGTCTTCTTGGTAAGCAACTCTTTGTAGTGACTGGATGTATCGATACACCATCCAAAGTGTAATTAATAACTTCACCATGCTCAAAGAGATATACAATGTCTGATTTATTTGTGCCTATCTACCAATAAGTATCCTTCTTTGTCAGGCATTGGAAAACCTCTCTGGTCTTTGTGTTTGAATCTATGTTTGAAATTCACTGCTCGACTGAGGGACCTTACAGATAATTGTATGTGTGGGGTGCAGAGATGGGGTAGTCATTCAAAAGTAATGTTAAACACTATTATTGAACACAGAATGAGTTCATGCAACTTGTTAAGCACATTTTTACTCATGAACGTATTATGGTTTGCCATAACAAAGGGGTTGAATAATAGTTTACTCAAGACATTTCAGCTTTTCATTTTTAATGAATTTGTAAAATTGTTGAAAAACATAATTTGACTTTGACATTATGGGACATTGTGTGTTGGTCAGTGATAAACAATTCAGGCTGTAACAACAACATTTTGAAGAAATCAAGGGGTGTGAATACTTTCTGAAGGCACTGTATAGCCATTGATTCTTGAATAATATCATTCATAAATACTTCATGAGCTTGGTTTTAGTTCAACTGAGTGACCCCATCACAACCCAAAATATCACCTTGTTTGACTCTTTTGTTTGAAAAACTGTAATTTTAAACAAACACTGTATAGCCTCAAAACATGGTTTAAACTATACATTTTATAGCATGGTTGGTCAGTCCTTGCATTCATAGCTCTGATAACTATGAATTTTAGATTGGTTACATTTCTCCAGCCCCATCCCTCAGCTGTTTACCGAAACATTGGCAGGGTAGGGTAGTCGCTTTTTTATTGTTCAAATTGCAGACTGCCCCTTTAATGATTATAATTTACATAATTTACAACATTTACAAATAGTGTCAGTGATTCTCTTATCAACCAGACCAACAAGGCCACTAAAAGAAACTGTGTTAGGTCTACACTACTGATCACTCGGACATCTATACTGTGAGATTTTGGATTTTGCGCAACCTACCTAGTAGGCTTATGTAACTTCTTCAAAGTAGATTAACTAGACAATTGGAACACAAACTCTCTCGCTCATTTTGAAAAGTTTATTCCCAAAAAGAAATATCCACCAATTTTTCACGTTTGTGTTTTTTCATTAGAAATGATTGGTTATGGGTACCTTAATTTGTGTTTAAAATATTACTGTTCTCAGATTCATAGATTTTAGATGTGTATTACATTGTGTTATTTTTTTGCTCAACGCTAATTATTAATTGTTTAGCTGGAATGGAATGTTCGTATATATTGTATATTTGACTATGATATGTGATTGTCTCAGCTAGCTATCTTAATAGTGTAAGTCGCTTTTGTCACGACTCCCACCGAAGGTGGCTCCCCTGCCTGTTCGGGCGGGGCGGCGCTCGGCGGTCGTCGTCGCCGGTCTACTAGCTGCCACCGATCCCCTTTTCCTTTTCTGTTTGTTATGTCTTATTGGTTGCACCTGTCTCTTATTTTGTTTTGATTCAGGACTATTTAACCTGTTAGACCCGCCTGTTTTTGTGCGGGCTTGTTTTCTGTCAGTCGAGGTTGGTGTGTGTAGTGGTCCAGTCTGTTTGTCCCCTGTGTTGGGTTGGACAATTTTTGATTATTCGCCTGTTGTTTTGGGCGTTATATTGGAGGCCGAAATAAAGTCCGGTTTCCTCATTATCCTCTGCTCTTGACTCCGCACCCACCACTCCAGGCTTTGTGACAGCTCTGGATAAGAGCATCTGCTAAATGACTAAAGTGTCAAATGCAAATGTTACAGGTCTCATATTACTGTATTGATTCATTTTGTAAAAACATTTTGTAATTATTGATGTCACAAATGTATCATTTGTACAGTTCTTTATTACAAATGTCGTTATTTGTTACTTTGACTATGTAAAACCATCAGTACTACTTATTTCTCTGAGAGTGAGGCAGATATATAGCGTTTTGCAACAACAAAAAATGCTTATTTGTCACTGAAATGAAACCATCAAGGGATAGATGTCATTGAACAACCCCATGCCATGATTAGATAGTGATAAAAAACACCAATCTCTTTCACAAGTTCTTTAAACGATGAAAGCTAACTACCAGCATTTGATATAAAGCATTTTTGAGTGAAACTCTTTATTTACTGATTGCTTCAGCAAAAACAAGGTTGAAACAAGGTTTAAGTAAACATTCTGTAGAGGTGAATGACACTGGTAGCCATTGCATTGCATTTGTAATTGATTAGTAGCACACTGTTCTCTATTCCCTGGGTCCTCTCCGTCACACACCCAGAGAGACCCAGAGAGACAGACAGCATGAAGCTCGGGCTGATACTCCTGCTAGCCGGGCTAGCTACTGTGTTTGCTGCAGAGGGTAAGTATACCATTAAAAATCAATAGTCTAGATTGACTTGAAAATGTAGTGGTGACGCTTTGGTTGAAATTAAACTGAGTTGTTACTGGTGAAGGAGAACTCATGAATTTCAAGATAGTATTTGGAAACTCAGTTAGGGACTATATATTGGAGTTGGTGGAGGTATTCCCAAACATTTTTGCTGTTCTATAAGTCATATATAAGTTACCTCTCTGTGCTGTCCTTGTGTCAGAGTCATGCATGGACCGCTGTGAGAATGGCTTCGACTCCAAGAAGGATTGCCAGTGTGACACCATGTGTCGGTACTACAAGAGCTGCTGCTCAGACTACGAGACCACCTGTCATATGAAAAGTAAAAAGAGTTGTATATGTGTGTGTGTTTGTATATTGATTGTTAGAAAAGTCCCAGATTTCCCTTTTAACAACCTTTAAAGGTAATATTGAATAATGCACCACTGATTAACATGGTAATGAGTTGCATATGTTCAACATTCATATATTTTGCTATTAATTCATTGTGTGATTAATTTAATGTGACCTCTGTTTCCTTCAGCACGTGGGGACACCTTTGAATTTGCAGAGGATGATGATGGTCCATTTACCCCTACAACGCCCACCTTCCCGACCCAACCTGAAGACAGGGAATCCAGCTCCTCAGGGGGCCAACATAGGCAACTCACACGCCTCATAACCCCCAACACCACCCCTACTCTTGACAAAATTGCCACAAAGATAACCCCAGTCACAGAGCCAGCTAGAGGCACAGCTCGAGGCCCACAGAGAGGCCAGGTCCCAGGGGTAGTCCCACTCCCGGAGGCAGCTAAAGCCACCAAGGCACCGTCGGCAACACAGGCAGGTAGAGGCTCAGATAGAGGCCAGTTCCCAGCGGTAGTCCCACTCCCAGAGACAGCTATAGCCACCGAGGCAACATCAGTCCCACAGACAACCACAGAGGAAGTGGTGACGACCACCAAGGCTCCGGTAGTAGACCCAGATGCTGAGCCATGCAGCAGCAGGCCCTGGGACTCCCTAATGCAGCTCAAGAACGGCTCTGTCTACGCCTTCAGAGGTAAGGGTCTTCATGGGTCGTACCCCGTCACCTTCAGGGGTAAGGGTCTTCATGGGTCTTACTCCGTCACCTTCAGGGGTAAGGGTCTTACTCCGTCACCTTCAGGGGTAAGGGTCTTCATGGGTCGTACCCCGTCACCTTCAGGGGTAAGGGTCTTCATGGGTCGTACCCCGTCACCTTCAGGGGTAAGGGTCTTCATGGGTCGTACCCTGTCACCTTCAGGGGTAAGGGTCTTCATGGGTCTTACTCTGTCACCTTCAGGGGTAAGGGTCTTCATGGGTCGTACCTCATCACCTTCAGAGGTAAGGGTCTTCATGGGTCGTACCCTGTCACCTTCAGGGATAAGGGTCTTCATGGGTCGTACCCCATCACCTTCAGAGGTAAGGGTCTTCATGGGTCGTACCCCGTCACCTTCAGGGGTAAGGGTCTTCATGGGTCGTACCCCATCACCTTCAGAGGTAAGGGTCTTCATGGGTTGTACCCCGTCACCTTCAGGGGTAAAGGTCTTCATGGGTCTTACTCCGTCACCTTCAGAGGTAAGGGTCTTCATGGGTCGTACCCGGTCACCTTCAGGGGTAAGGGTCTTCATGGGTCTTACTCCGTCACCTTCAGGGGTAAGGGTCTTCATGGGTCTTACCCTGTCACCTTCAGGGGTAAGGGTCTTCATGGGTCGTACCCTGTCACCTTCAGGGGTAAGGGTCTTCATGGGTCTTACTCCGTCACCTTCAGAGGTAAGGGTCTTCATGGGTCTTACTCCGTCACCTTCAGAGGTAAGGGTCTTCATGGGTCTTACTCCGTCACCTTCAGAGGTGTCGGTGAGTGGGAGAAAAACACCAGGAGAGGTTTTGTTTATCTGTATCTCTATGTAGGTGTTTGTTTTGTGTCCTTTCCTAGGGGAGTGGTTCTTTGAGCTGGATGAGAAGTCGGTGATGCCCGGCTACCCCAAACTGATCCAGGACATCTGGGGTATCAGAGGGCCTATAGATGCTGCCTTTACACGTATCAACTGCCAGGGCAAGACATACATGTTCAAGGTGGGATGAATACCCTGGCTAGAGAGCGTAGATTAAAGATGAAATGTTGGTAGGACGGTAGAAGGTTGGCAATGGACGTTATATCTCTAGCTGTCTGTATTTATTATACATTTTGTAAATGTAATACATTTGTTACATTGCCAACTTCACTGATATAAATTACATTTATTCATTCCAAACTGACATTTATTAATTTCAAACAGATTTTTCAAATTGCAAATCCTCCAACAGGGTAACAAGTACTGGCGGTTTGATGATGGTGTGCTGGAGGCGGACTATCCTAGGGATATCAACGTGGGCTTTGAGAAGATACCAGACGACGTGGACGCAGCCTTCGCCATAGCAGCCCCTGGACACCACAGCAAAGAGAAGGTCTACTTCTTCAAAGGTCACACCAAATCTTAAATGAAGAACATACAATACACCAGGCAGTTGCTAATTGAATTAATTGTTGAATTAATTTTTGTGTTTAAACTTGAGAATACCTCTCAATGATAGTCCTCCTCCTGAACGTATTCAAATGATGGAAGATATAGCCACAATGAAGTGACTAACTCACTGTTTCCAGTGTATTTCTTTTCACATAATCTGTTTTGTTAACAGACCCGTTGTTTGTCTGTGTTCCCAGGTGACCAGTACTACCAGTATGAGTTCAAGCACCAGCCATCACATGAGGAGTGTATCAAGATGGCAGCTGGGTCTCCCTCCGCTCTGTTCACAGCCTACACTGACATCTACCACAACAACTGGGAGGAACTCTTCAACATGCTCTTCAGAGGCAGTAAGACGCTGTGGCGCTTTCTCAATGATCTTTTCTTGTGACCTCACTTCCTCTTTCCATTCCTCCTTCTCCAAACGCATTGGAGAAGAAGATCCAAGTCTATTACCTGTGGACCTTCTCATCCAATGCGTATTGAGGAGGTGAAGAAAGAGGATATAAGGAATAATTCATGGCACAATGTTGACTTTAACAAAGTGGTTGCTTAACAAACAAGAAAAGTTTTCAAGCTAGCCCCCACCATATAATGCTACATCTCATCTGCCATTCTCTCTCCCCCAGTCCCCAACCACCATGGTGGGCATCGGTTCATCAACAAGGACTGGATAGGCATCAAGGCCCCAGTGGACGCTGTCATGACAGGGAGACTCTACATCACCCCCAGGCCACTGGCCCCACCCCTGTTCCCACCCGTACCCCCTTTACGGGACCACAACAACGGGAGGCGCCAGCCATGGGACCAACAGTGGGGGCAGTATGGTCAACAGGATCAGTTAAATGGACAGCAAAATGGACAACAATATGGACAACAATATGGACAACAAGTGCAACAATATGGACAGCAGTGGGAACAGCAGTGGGGCCACCGCAGAAGTAGGCGCCAGTCTTACTGGGGTGCCGGGACGGGAATGGCTATGGGGCAGGCGTTCGCAGAGAAGGGGATGGATATGGGGAAACGATTCGCTGAGAAGGGTATGGATCTCGGTCGGAAGCTGGCGGAAAGGAGGATGGCTATGGAGGGGATGTTTGGAGGGTGGGACATGCGTCGAACGGATGCCAGGGATGAAGACAGAGACAGGGATAGAAGGAGGGATGACCAGGATAGGAGGAGGGATGACCAGGACAGGAGGAGGGATGACCAGGACAGAAGAGATGGATACAACTATGACTCCAGATACAACGCTGAGGGGAGGGCCTACTGGGAGTTTGTCAACAAGGGCCAGCCAGTGCAGAGCGTCTACTTCTTCAAGGGAGGTAAGGAAGGATACTTTATTGTCCTATTGCTTTTTTCTTTTTAACCTCCCATTAAACACACACCCTAAGGGCACAGAACAACTCGAAATCCACCAGACATATTCTCTGTATTCGTTTTCCAGATAAATACTACAGAGTGGATCTGAAGACCAAGAAAGTGGACCCAGCCAGCCCTCCTTACCCCAGGTCCATTGGCAAGTACTGGCTGGGCTGCCCTGAAAAACACCTGGAGGCCGAGAAGAAATAGATTCACAACTGGATAAAGAAACATATGCAGTATGTCGAAACATGTTTTACATCAAAGACTCAAATAGACAGTAATTTAAAGCTGGATAATTAGAAGAATCACTTGAAAAATGAAAGGAGAGCCGCACACTCTAGGAGCTCCGATGCAATACTTTAATAACCTCATATCCAACATTTCGACAGACAAGCTGATACCCTGATGAAGACAGCTTGTCTGTCGAGACGTTGGATATTAGGTTAATAAAGTATTGCATCGGAGCTCCTAGAGTGTGCGGCTCTCCTTTCATTTTTCAAGCGTTCTACTCCGCTAGCCAGCGCCTCGCCTAAATAGGTGTGCGTTTCTTTCGCCTCTAAATTAGAAGAATCACTTCACAAAAATGTTCTGTTATGAGGACATTTCTCTTTGTACCTGGAATACTTGTGTGTAATACTTTTATAATTAAACATTTTCTAGCTGTAAAGGGTACCCACGTGTTATTGGGGGTATTGAAATTAATCCAAGCCTCAATTCAGTCAAAGTGGACTTGTAGTATTTGCGCTGTAGCTCCCCTTATTGGAGATCAATGAAGGCCCACCCATCTCTGTTCCCCACCCCCTCTGTTCCCCATGATTTGGGGCAAAGTTCAGCTGGTTAGTTGGTGTGCAATCTGAAGTCCACAAAAACACTACAGTGAATACTATAGTAATTACTGTAGTATTTACAGTTAACTATAGTATAAATACTGCAGTGAAAGAAAACTGTAGTATATACTATAGTAATTAATGTAGTATTTTTGCGGATTGTAGTATACGGTAGTATTTACTGTAGTGTTTTCGCAGACTGTAGTATACTGTAGTATTTACTGTAGTGTTTTTGCGGACATTATTGTTGTATTTACTATGGTGTTTTTGTTTTAATATCTTTGACATAAAAGTGGAGGCTTTCACAGTGTCTAGTATAGTATTCTACAGTATACTACTGAATTCTATTGTAAACTGTAATAATTTGACATGTGGGTTATCTCTCCTCTCTAATATCTGACCCAGTTTACAAGAGGGGTCTTTAAAGGTGGGATTGACAGTGTGATACAGAAACACTACTAACACCTAGTGAATGACAGGCTACAAAGACATCAACAAACACAACTCTGGACCACCAGGTCTCCATTTCCTGACTAGCGCTTTCAGTGGAATATGATGAAACTGTTTTTGGCTGCATAGAAGGACATGCTATGTGGGCGGCAAGCTTAACAGTGATCAAGAGGACACAGGCTTGGCAAAACCTACAGATAGTACACAGACTATGCTAGCCTGATAGTAGACTATGCCAGGTAGCCGGGGGATATCTGTTCCAATGAGACACCGTGCTGCATTCTTTTACATTACAACTCAATTCCACAGCGTACACGGCCCAGACTTGTTGATTCACTGCTGATTTTTGGAAACATTCAGAAATTAGATTAAAGAAGATCAAGTCATCAATCGTCCATTCTAACCCTGTCTGTCAACCCCTCCTTAAATCCTGTACAAGCAGAAGGGGAGTGGTCACCATAGAGATGAATATAGTCTCTACAGATATGTCTATGGTGGCTTATTTTCTTATTTTCTGTAAATCCCAATACAACCAAAATGCTCTCAACCCTACAATATTGGGAATGCAGCTGACAGACACCACAATACATCAGATGCATGGCAGGTTTCATCACTTGTTTTGTTTCACTCAGTGTGCATCCCAAATGGCACCCTGTTTCCTTTATAGTGCACTACTTTTGACCATGGCCACTATAAAAGGAATAGGGTGCCATTTGGGACACAGCCTCAGTGTTCCAGTGAATAATACATATCACAGACAGGTGATGGTTTGGGAAGGGTTGGTGCTGCCAGTGCCAACACTTTTAAATGGTTCAAACTGGCACCACAGAGCAATGTTATCCCAGTGATGACAGACAAGTCAAAGTCAACAAAGTGCACAGGAGCATTTTTTGGTTTTCATTTGCATAGTTGTTTTACACATGGCAGTTACAGTGTCAATAACTTTTTGGTAAGGTGATTTCAACATGATCCTATTGTTGTATAATATACATACATACAGTACATATTGTACAGAACCATCATATACATATTGTAATTCATAAAATTACTCAATATTGTAAAGATAGCTAGTTTATGTCAGACTCGACTGTTAACTCAGTACAGTAGGCTAGTTTCCAAATTCCTCATTCATTAGTAGTCGAACTACATACTTAATTGTGAGAAGAGACAGAGCACCACAGTTATTGCATCTGAAATTAGGAATGCATAATCATCACGTTCTCATAAAGGTTAGGTCCATCGTCCACACCAGCCACCACTCCTTCATTTGTGATGACTTCACTCAGACTAACAGTGTCCGTTACAAATCCAGCTGGCCCGATTGTTCGATATCCACTATCAGTCTGCATCCCAGGGTCGCCGTTCTCTCGCCTTACCCCTGACCTTTCACACCTAACCTCTGACCCAGCGACCTCTGGCACGCTTTTCAAAATGGAGGACAGGGGCCTCGTGGGTGTAACAGTGGCAGGGCTGTCCTCTGGTGGGGGTTGAGTGTTAGTGTCAGTGTTTCCCATGACAGCAGGGGAGCTATGGTGGGCGTGCTGTTTCCTCCTACTGGGTTTTCTCATAGATACGCCTTCCCCTACAGCACCCTCCACCCCCGAGGGTGGGGGAGCCCCCTGCTCCCACACACTGGCCCTAGTCCCCAGCTTCCTCCTGGGGGGCTTGGTGATCCCCTCCGCCCCCGGGCTTTTCCCCTTGGGCTTAGTTCCCACCTCCTGGTCTTTGTGTCTCTGGAGGCTGCCTAGCCTGCGTAGCATGGCCTGTACCGGGCCCTCCAAGCTGGGGAGCTCTAGTTTAGACAGGGGCCTCCCCACCCCCGCCTTCCCCACTGTCACATACACTGTGGTCACTTTGTCCATCTCTGCCTGCTGGCCATCTGATGTGGACCCTGGTGTTTGCCCTCCCTTTCTGGGAACAGCAGCGTTGGATATGGTGCGTCCTACCACTGCTCCAGGCACCTGCAGGGTAGACATGGCTCGGGTCGGGGTAGCTGTCCACCTGTCCACATCGGGGTCCCCTGCTTCACCACTGGATTCTGGGTCTTCCAATGGTCCAGTCCCACCTCCACATCCATCCACCCCCCCCTCCGTCTCTTCTCCCTCTGAGGCATTCCCTCCCTGGGCCTGGAGGGCTGACAGCATCAGGACCCCCCAGGGGGACTTGTGTTTGGTGCGGGGGGCCCCGGGTGTCAAATCTTGGGCAGAGCCTCGGCGCTCCTTGGGACTGAACCTCGGATGAGATGAGATTGTACTTTATTAATCCACAAGGGTAATTTTTTTGACATTCACTCAACATTAAAAACAATCACAAAAAGAGAATTTAAGTGCTGTGTGGTGTGGTGTGTGTAGTGCCCAATGTCCTCATCAAGATGACTACGACCTGGTGTTACCTGGTGCCTTCGGCGAAGGAGACGGAGGGGCATTTGGACTTGGCGTTGCTGGAGGTGCGGGGGATGCCAAAGGGGAGGGACATGTCTTCTGCACTAATACTGAAGGCAGAGGGGTCGGGGAACATATTACACTTAGAACTCATCTCGTGCTGGAACTCCTGGAACTCACCGCCTGCAACTGCAGGGATGTCTGAGGGAGGAAGAGCGGGGGAATGGAGGGACAGGGAGAGAGAGAAAAATGGAGTCAATCAAAACACAAAGGGTTGAAAACACACACACACACACACACTGATTACCTTCTCTGGGGGGGGGACAGTAGAGCACCTCTCCGGTCTCCTCATCACTGTCGAAGAAGGATCCCTCCGTCACCCAGCCTGAGGAGGGAGGCTCTATGAAGCTGTGGTTGAACGTCAGTTCAGGGTCGTGGTGTGACACTGGAGAGAGAAGCATTTATCATTATTATTATTGTCATAATATTGTAATATGTATAGTATGGACACCAGTCCCTTTTCCAAGCGCATGGATAAAAACTTTCAGAGCATCTAAGTACTGGAGTTTCTTCCTTACATAGATACAGACATATGACATGATCTCTAGTGTGATATTGTACTGACCTGTGACTCTGGGTAGCCCAGAGGACCAGACAGAGATACAGGGTACAGCAGAGCTCACGTTGGCCAGGACGTTATACACATGATGCTTCATACGGACAGAGGTACCACCGTCACCCACTGCTACCCTGTAGGACCAGAGCAAGGTCAGAGGTCAGAGGAACACACACACACCTGTCTTTGTCATCAGAATTATATACACACACACACCTGTCTTTGCCGTCAGTAGGTCCTCCACAGCAGCAGCAGCAGCAGACCAGACCCAGCAGCACCAAGAGCAGAGGGACCAGGAAACCAGTGATCAGAGCCCTGTGACCACCTGACACCACACACACAAACAAATGTGATTCAACCTCACATATTCCTTCTTGAGGAAAAACTAATATTTTAATCCATAGGCCCATCTACTATTACTATTCATTAGCTACACATTATCCACCAACTAGCGCTGTATCCAATAGGAGGAGTACATACTGTATGGACACGCCCCCGTTGCTGGGTGACAGGCGGTTCCCTCTCCACAGTCACAGACAGAGGAACAGTTAAAGCCATACAGCTGGTCTGGACAGGTGATGTTACAACTGGGGACACAACAGAGAGAAACCTGTTAGTGACAGCAAGATACACAATCCCAGCAAGATGTCTAAATCAGACATCATTGGATTGGAGAAACGTAGTTATTTGAAGCATTGTTTCACATCACTTCAAGGAAGAGGAAGGATGCATTTTAAGAGTATTCGAACAGAACCTCTGTCTGCTTTCTCAGTACTCTCACCTCCGTCCCTGGAACCCAGGCCCACAGACACAACTTCCTGTCACGTGATCACAGTGGCCATGGAAACAGGGGCTGCACAGGGAGCGGCAGGCGTCCCCGAATGTCCTGTTAGAGCATGGCTCGTCACACCTGCAGACATACAGAGTGGCCCAGATAACAGAGAGACAACAAAACTATCAGCACTAGAAGAAAACACTGAACCTTTTCAGTATCATTGACACATGCATGTCTGGGAAGTGGAATTACTGTAAAAACTCTCAGATACGTTTCACTGGTAGTTAGCCATCAAACACACACACACCTGGGTTCGGTCCATCCTGGGTCACATCGTGAACACGCCCCCGTCCTGGGGTCACATGGTTCACCGTTCCTGCAGCGTGGGCACGCCTCCTGGCAGTAGTTTCCATGGTAACCATGCGGGCACAGCCGGTCACAGTGTGTGCCATTCCACCCAGGCTCACAGGCCGTACAGACACCATCAACCACAGAGCACGACTGGCCTCCTTCACAGTGGCCACAGCTACATAGGAGGGGAGAGAGAGACATCCACAGCAAAATGACAAGGCTGTATCATCAAAACATCACTGCAATATCCAAAAACACTCTCTTACCTCAGTTTACAGCCACTGCCATACTCCCCAGGTCCACACGGTTCGTTACAGAAGGCTCCCTTGTACCCAGGCTGACATACACACTCCCCGCTGACGGCATTACACTCGCTGTGCTCCAGGTCACAGTTACAGTGGCGGTCACACGTCGGACCCCACCACCCGTTCTGGCACTCACACGCCCCCGTCTTCTGTTGGCAGGATGATGTGTAGCAGCTACATCGAAGACTGCACTTCTGACCCCAGTAACCCGGGGCACACTGACACCTGCCAACAAACCTTTTTTAAGAAAACATATATTTCTATTGTGTTGTAGCTATTGTGTTAAAAAATATGTGTGAACACTGTCCTTTTAATTATTAAATTACAGGCTAAATTGTATCAAGTGATTCAGCTTTTAGCTAACTAATGCCTCCCATTGTAAATAAACCCATTCTCTCTCACCTGCCGGTCAGTGGGTCGCAGGTGGAGGTGCCTGGGTAGCACTGGCACTGTTTGGCACAGGTGGGTGTCCACCAGCCCTCGTCGCAGGTGCAGTTGCCGTGTACAGGGTGGCAGTGTCCATGACGGCCACATTTGCAGGTGTTCTGGCAGAGTGGCCCCCAGCGGTTGGAGAGGCACGTACACTTGCCCGTGATCGGGTCACAGCGCCCGTGAGGGTGGCACTTGCACAGCTCACGGCAGTCCGGTGCCCAGAACTCTGGAGGGCAGCCTGAAGAGGGAGACAGGCTGTAATACTTCAGTAGTTTACACTTAATTACAATGTTCTTACCCTTTTATTCCTGCAATGTAAAGCACTGCCAAAGTTGTTATATTGACTCTTGTGTTCAAAATATATTGTTTGAGTGACACAGCCTATGTAACTTAAACGTCAGAGTTGATTTGACTTACGTGTCTTGCAGTGGGCTCCATAGTAGCCAGGCCGACAGCGACAGACGCCCGGGTATACACACACCTCATCCTGCTGGCAGGCCTGCTCACCATCACACACAGCTGGAATCATAAACAACAGACACAGTGCTGAATTATACAATACTGCCTAAACAAGACAAAAAGCCTGTTCTTATGTGCCCTGGATGGTTTTACACAATTTACTGTCAGCTGATACTCACGTAAAGTACACTCCTCTCCCCTAAACTAATACTCATGTAAAGTACACTCCTCTCCCCTAAACTGATACTCATGTAAAGTACACTCCTCTCCCCTAAACTGATACTCACGTAAAGTACACTCCTCTCCCCTAAACTGATACTCATGTAAAGTACACTCCTCTCCCCTAAACTGATACTCACGTAAAGTACACTCCTCTCCCCTAAACTGATACTCATGTAAAGTACACTCCTCTCCCCTAAACTGATACTCATGTAAAGTACACTCCTCTCCCCTAAACTGATACTCATGTAAAGTACACTCCTCTCCCCTAAACTGATACTCATGTAAAGTACACTCCTCTCCCCTAAACTGATACTCACGTAAAGTAAACTCCTCTCCCCTAAACTGATACTCATGTAAAGTACACTCCTCTCCCCTAAACTGATACTCACGTAAAGTACACTCCTCTCCCCTAAACTGATACTCATGTAAAGTACACTCCTCTCCCCTAAACTGATACTCATGTAAAGTACACTCCTCTCCCCTAAACTGATACTCATGTAAAGTACACTCCTCTCCCCTAAAATGATACTCACGTAAAGTACACTCCTCTCCCCTAAACTGATACTCATGTAAAGTACACTCCTCTCCCCTAAACTGATACTCATGTAAAGTACACTCCTCTCCCCTAAAATGATACTCACGTAAAGTACACTCCTCTCCCCTAAACTGATACTCACGTAAAGTACACTCCTCTCCCCTAAACTGATACTCACGTAAAGTACACTCCTCTCCCCTAAACTGATACTCATGTAAAGTACACTCCTCTCCCCTAAACTGATACTCATGTAAAGTACACTCCTCTCCCCTAAAATGATACTCACGTAAAGTACACTCCTCTCCCCTAAACTGATACTCACGTAAAGTACACTCCTCTCCCCTAAACTGATACTCACGTAAAGTACACTCCTCTCCCCTAAAATGATACTCATGTAAAGTACACTCCTCTCCCCTAAACTGATACTCATGTAAAGTACACTCCTCTCCCCTAAACTGATACTCACGTAAAGTAAACTCCTCTCCCCTAAACTGATACTCATGTAAAGTACACTCCTCTCCCCTAAACTGATACTCATGTAAAGTACACTCCTCTCCCCTAAACTGATACTCATGTAAAGTACACTCCTCTCCCCTAAAATGATACTCACGTAAAGTACACTCCTCTCCCCTAAACTGATACTCATGTAAAGTACACTCCTCTCCCCTAAACTGATACTCATGTAAAGTACACTCCTCTCCCCTAAAATGATACTCACGTAAAGTACACTCCTCTCCCCTAAACTGATACTCACGTAAAGTACACTCCTCTCCCCTAAACTGATATTCACGTAAAGTACACTCCTCTCCCCTAAACTGATACTCATGTAAAGTACACTCCTCTCCCCTAAACTGATACTCATGTAAAGTACACTCCTCTCCCCTAAAATGATACTCACGTAAAGTACACTCCTCTCCCCTAAACTGATACTCACGTAAAGTACACTCCTCTCCCCTAAACTGATACTCACGTAAAGTACACTCCTCTCCCCTAAAATGATACTCATGTAAAGTACACTCCTCTCCCCTAAACTGATACTCATGTAAAGTACACTCCTCTCCCCTAAAATGATACTCACGTAAAGTACACTCCTCTCCCCTAAACTGATACTCATGTAAAGTACACTCCTCTCCCCTAAAATGATACTCATGTAAAGTACACTCCTCTCCCCTAAACTGATACTTACGTAAAGTACACTCCTCTCTCTGTTGTCTCCATCCAGTGCAACAGACAAGAGTGGAAGGATTCCTGTTTGAAAAGGGTAAACAAAATACATACTGTAAAGCATAGTAGGAAGTTTCTTGATGGGACTTTATACTGTTTTTTTCATGAAATAATGGAAGATTACAATTATGAAGATAATGAGAATGTTTCATAAAGCAAGGATATATGTCTGGATAGAAAAGGCAGAAAACGAAAGTGAGAAAAATAAAGTGTGAGAGTGTAATGTAGTCATCACCTGGGGTCCTGGCAGACGTTTCTCCCTGAGGGAGCCAGTCTCTGAGGGGAGGAGAGGGAACAGCAGAGCAGTAGTCCTAGACCCGTCAGAAACTGGCCCATGTCCACCCCACAACCAGGTACCAGCCTACAATAGGTCTCAGAACGTGTCCAACTCACAGGAAAATCCCTTTCTCCTTTTCTTCTCTTTCGGTCACTCTTCTCAAGTCCAGAAGAGGACAATGGAAAATAAAGTCTTCTCTCTCTTTCTCTTTCTGTTTCTCTCTCGCTCCCTGCCTCTGTCTGTCTCCCGCCACTCTCTCGTTCTAACTTTATTTTCCCTAGTCCAGCTCTGTGGTCTTGTAGGCCAATGGAAGGCAGTCTTTCTCTTTATGTTTCTCTCTCCCTGCCTATATCTGTCTTTCTCCCCAGCCAGCTCTCTTCAGTCATTAGTCTTGTAGTTGTATGCCCAGCCTGACTGAGCAGTCCAAACCCGTCCGTTTCCTCTCCCTCTTTCCTGGGGAAGTTAGAGCCACTTCCTCCCATTCAATCTGCCTCAGTAAGGCTTTTTTAAGACATCACCACATACTGAGAGATTAGGGAAAGAGGTGAGCAGCAGATTTAGATGTGTTTGTGTGTGTTTGTGTACTGTACACCTGTCTTCCACACAAGAACACACACTCACTCACCTTGTTGTAAAGAAAAGCCTAACTGTCCATCCTAGATCAGAAGTGGGATGTTCTCTTGGCAAATAGATGTATGTTGACAGCCCAACTCACATGCTCCCACAACACACACTTCTGATTTAAATTCAGATATTTATTCGGTTTTTGTAGCTCAGAGGCTTCTCCGTTTAAAAATAGTCATGCTTACAAAAATAACATGTACATACAGTTTGTAGGAAAATACGTCATTCAACACAATCACCAGCAGCATTCATTTAGAATGTCAGAAAACTACGTCCGAGTCAGATGTCTGAGTACCGGTAAGTTATGGTAGTGGGCAGGGGCAGCCATTGTTGTAGGTGTGTGTTTCTGTGTGTGTTTGTTTAACGACATGGTCAGATGGAAGGATAGTGACGACACACACACACCATCTCCCATTTACCCCCAAGGAAACATACATTTCCTCTGTAAGTGCAGCAACTAACTTACAGGGGCTGGTGCCCCAGTGAACGAACGCACGCACACACACACACACACACACACACACACACACACAGAGACAGGTGTGCACACGCACACTTGGCAGCCGCATAACAACCAACCCCAATGCTCAATTCATGGTCCTAGGGAAGACATGGTTGAACTCATAACAGGACTCTATCAAAAATGTAAGATGAGCTGATGGTTAAGAATATAAAGTCTAATCAATAAATGACTGTTACTCTGTGGCAATACATTCAGGCTCAGAAGTAACACACAGTATACTTTACTGCAAAACGTTTCCTATAACTCACACCATGTCCAAGACAGTGACAGATTGTAAGAATTACAGCAACCACAAAGCACACCAAAAACACCCACACTAGGTAAAATGTTCAACACATGGAAGTCCACCGTGGTTGTTAATAGTTGGAATGCCCTCTGTGGCACAAACGTGTTCCTGCAATGACTAATGATTGCTGTGTTCAAAATATATCTTGGTATCTTTGGCTAAAAATATTTGTTAAAATATCTCAATACAAATTTGCTTCAGAGATTCAACAGAGATTTGTTGTAGATGGTTACATTCCATACACATCACTATAATGTTGAATACAAATACTAAAACAATTACAAAAGCATTATCCATTAAAAAAAGTCCCTCTTAATAATGTCCTGCACAGTTATTGTCAATGCAAAGTGTACAGTTGGCCATTTCACCATTCTGAACCTATTCCTGAGAGAAACAGAGGGAGAGAAAGAGAGAGAAAGAGAAAGAGAGAGAGGAAGAGAAAGAGATAGAAAGAGAGAGAGGAAGAGAGAGAGAGGAAGAGAAAGAGGAAAAGAAAGAGAGAGGAAGAGAAAGAGAGAGAGGAAGAGAAAGAGAGAGAGGAAGAGAAAGAGAGAGAGGAAGAGAAAGAGGAAGAGAAAGAGAGAGAGGAAGAGAAAGGTATACAGAGCAAGGACAAGGGGGTAATAACAAATGAAGAAGGAAGGCATGAGAGAATGCTCTTCCTTTCTTAGGGCTGCTGTGGAGACCTAACCAGTATGACAACATCCTGTGATACTGAACAGAATGGAGGACAAGTGTAGTTGGACGGGTGTTGAGGGGTGTCATGGTGATTGTCGGGGTTCTGTCTCCGCAGTGTTGTCAGTGTCGTCGATGATTTCCCAGGAAGAAGCAGCGTTGTTTTCACCGGGACTACGGCTGCTGTGGTTGCTGCCGGAGCGGGTCAGGAAGCCAAAGCTAGGAGACAACACAGGTCTAGGATCAGCTATACTAACTCACAACCAGAAGAAACTAAAGGTACACACAGGAGGAGAGAAAACAACACAGTCCACAGGTCAGAGATATTGTCTGAAAGGTTATATGCCACATAGCCTCTTGTGACCGACTGTGATCATTAAACAGGAAGCGTGCATGTGAGATTTGGTTCAGTGTTTCTGAGATCGTGTCCAAGATGGCGTAGCAGTGCAAACGTTGTTTGTCGTTCTCCTGTGTACATTTTTTATTTTTCGTCTTTTTTTTGTATATATTTCAATTTATTATGTTTGTTTATTCCATGTGTAACTCTGTGTTGTTGTTTGTGTCGCACTGCTTTGCTTTGAAAATAAAGGAGGGCGCATACTCTAGGAGATCAGATGCAAAAATGTAATGTCCAACGTTTCGACAGCCAAGCTGTCTTCATCAGGGTATAATCAAACACTGCGGGATGACTCGTTTATATAGTGTCAAAAGACACAGGTGTCTGTAATCATAGGAGAGGGGGTGACCTCGACAATTTATTGTTAAAACGAGAGGCTGCTTGGATCTTTAACTTAAAGACCCTTGCTCCCTTCGGTCTCAACGTAGACTTTGATCTGAAGCCATTCTTGTGACTATTGTGACTTTGCCATTGTAATTGTTTGTAAGCTTGTGTAGTCTAAAATTAATCTATGATCGTATGCTATCCATTTGTTTTTTGTATTCTGTTCTTTGTATGCCATTTTAATCATTTATAATTAACCAATGATATTAGGTCACACTTGGCCATGATTACAGACACCTGTGTCTCTTGACACTATATAAACGAGTCATCCCGCAGTGTTTGTCATTATACCCTGATGAAGACAGCTTGGCTGTTGAAACGTTGGACATTACATTTTTGCATCTGAGCTCCTAGAGTGTGCGGCTCTCCTTTATTTTCAAGTGTTGCACTCCGCTAGCCAGCACCTCGTCTAATAGGTGTGCCTTTCTTTTTCTTCTAGCACTGCTTTGCTTTATCTTGGCCAGGTCGCAGTTGTAAATGAGAACTTGTTCTCAACTGGCTTACCTGGTTAAATAAAGGTGAAATAGAAAATACAAAATAAAAACATGTAGTGAGTACTACATTCTGTAGATATGAGGTACTCCCTGGTTACACCACAAGGGGGAGTAGTCTTTGTTTATATTAATGGGCTTAGTCAGAGGCATCAGCAGGTGCTGTGAAATGTATACATTGAAAGTAAAAGCAGAACAGTGAACAGAGCGGTAGCATGTGTTTGAATGTCTGCCTAGAGGTAAACATAGACACACAACAGTATTATCAGGAGACCAGGGGTAGTTTAACATAGACAAACAATATAATCAGGATTCAGGACTTAGCAACAAGTTGATGGAACGATTATCTAACCTACCACAGACCTGCCTCAACTTTGCATAGCCAATCAGTGGCCTCGCAGTAAGGGTTATGGTAGGGAACTGCATAGTTAACTGAGGCTCATTGTCATTTCAAATCAGGCTTTTGCAGGAATTCTCCAACAGAACAAGGTCCTGCATCAGTTTAGCAGCGTAACAACATTGTAACAGGCAACTTAACTATTCATACCAAATTTCTAGAACTATCTTCTGACTGGGTTTCTTTGAATGTTGTAAATGTGCTTTAAACATGTTTACATTTCTGTATGTAAAATGCTATGTTAATACATGTGTTGTTTACATTAGTAAAAACAGGCCAGTAGTACTTACAGGTTCCTGATGCGAGACTCTTGTGGTTTGCTGTCAGTGCTGTCTGTCCCGGTTTCTGTCTCTGCTCTCCTCTCAAACAGGGGTCCTTTCTCCTCATCACTGTTTAAGGAAAGCACATCCACAAAGTCAGCACTGCGTCTTTGTGTGTGTGTACATGTGTGTGTGTGTGTGTGTGTGTGTACCCGTGTGTGTGTGTAACTGTGTGTGTGTACCCGTGTGTGTGTGTGTGTGTGTGTGTCAGTGTCACCTGCTGCATTCGTCCTCTGGCATGCCCAACATCTTGGCCTTGATGACAGTTTTCTGTTTCTTTATGGCAGAACGTACAGCGTCCAACAAGAAGCCTGGACACCGCTCATCATTCAGGATCTCCCTGTGAGGATGACACAAATGACACACACATCCGTACAGACACACACAGGTATATGAAACTAGACAAACACAAACATGTAAACACATACACACTCATAAAAGGTATGAAACATCCCCCATAGTACCTACCTCTGGTAGTAGGAGAGTTCCTCCTGCACCAGGAACAGGTTGGCTTTGAGCTCGTTCCTCTCTGTCAGCATCTCTCTGACCTCCTGCTTGGTGAAACAGGGTCTGTTGGGATCCTTCAGGTCTATCACCAGCTTGTCAGTCAGGTCCACTTCGGTCTTACACGGATTGGCCTGTTGGGGTGGAGAAAACACAGGTACACTATCACAATTGAGTTAATGTAACAACAGTCATGTGTTTTATGGCTAAGGGACACAAAATGTTGTTGTTCACCTGGTATAACACATTTAGTGAACTTCACAGTCTATGAAATCGTCTAAAAGCAATAGGAAAAGCATAATACCCATCAAAATGATGAGATTTGGCAAAATGTGTGACTATTACAAAGTAACAAGACAACATTTTTCTTGTAGTGAGATGTCTTAGTCACATTATACTGTAGGTGGACAATACATACATGTACATCTTGTGCCAACGGTGTTTCCTCTCAGAACTATAAGTTAACTCCTTTGTCAGAGAGAAAAGTCACAGATATTACCTTAATTTCTCTTATCTTAGTCATAACAAATATTTCAAAATGGCTACAGTTTCTTTTACAGGGAGAAGAGTTTAAAGAAACAAAGGCCAAGTGTAAGACTTGGCAGAGAGAGGACAGTGACAAATGTTCAAAGATTAAAGTTCAGCTCCAAAATAAACTGAGGGAGAGGGCAGGACACTAAAAGTTCTCTAGAGAAATGACAACAAGGTGTAACAAACAGTAAAGTGAGTCAGAATACACTGGATGACTAATGTTATGTAGTATTATAAACTTGGTACTTTGGGTCCTGGATACTGATTGGCTGAAACAGCATTTCACAAGTATGACTTAAAAGTACTTGTTTACTGTTCTATTCAGGTTGGTAGCCAGTTTATAATAGCAATAATGCACCTTAGGGATTTGGGGGACTTTTTGCTTAAATATAATATGAAGGTCCAAGGCCAATTCAAAAATGGAAATGAATCTTATCCTTTCAACAAGGGACAAACACACCTCTACACACACAGAGCCACCCATCCACACACATACAACCCCCCACACCATGCATGCACACACACCCCACCGCTTTCACACAGACACTTCTTACCGTGCCAGCAGCAGTGTTGGCCTTTTCCAGCTGGGTGGTGAGGCGTTCTATCTCTTTCTGTTTCTCTCTGAGGTCTGCCTCCATGTCAGCCTTCCTCTCCACAGCATTCTTCACCTGGGCCGTGACGATGCTCTGCTTGTGTCTCAGCTCCCCATTCATCTTCATGAAGCGCTCCAACTGCTCCTGCAGCTGTACACACACACACACACACACACACACACACACACACACACACACACATACAGGTATGTAACAACACATTAACATAACACTCATATTACATACATATACACTCATTCACATCCAGGCCGATGATATGATATGATAGATATCATAGCAGGCCTTTGTGGGAGTTAATTTAGGATGCCCTGGGTTCTAAGTAAGGTGAAAAGCCTAGAAACATCAACAAACACACCCAGCTCGAGCTGGAGTTTAAAACCATTACTGTGTGACAGAGAGCTGCTGTGAATAAGGGAGTGGAGTCATGGCCCAGACTTGTCTCCAAGGTGTGGGTGATGCTCTGCACAAACCCATAACCATAACAACTATACCAGTACTGTTTCAGTATCATGTTTTATTAGTCGTATGTACACATGGTATACAGCGTCCAATGAAATGCTTACTTGCAGGTTCCTTTTGACAATGCAACAACAATAAATAATAAAAGATAAGAATACGAACGTAAAGTAAAATGGCTCAGTAGAATAGAATAAACATTTTAGTATATGTATAATACACAATTTATAGTCCAATATTTACAAGTGTTTAGAGGAAGGGAGGATTGAGGGGCAAGTGTTTGAATTGTGCACTATTAAGCAATTATAACAAGAATCTCGTAGTAGCAGTTGTGATGTGTGTGTAGCATGAATGTGCACTGAGTGTACAAAACATGATCCTTCCATGACATAGACAAAGCAGGAGAATCCAGGGGAAAGCTATGATCCCTTATTGATGTCACTTGTTAAGTCCACTTCAATCAGTGTATATGGAGGGGAGGAGATATGTTAAATCATTATTTTTAAGCCTTGAGACATGGATGTTGTACGTGTGCAATTCTGAGGGTGAATGGGCGAGAAAAAATATTTAAGTGCATTTGAACGAGGTATGGTAGTGGGTGCCAGGTGCACCGATTTCAGTGTGTCAAGAACTGCAACGCTGCTGGGTATTTCATGCTTAACAGTTTCCTGTGTGTATCAAGAATGGTCCACCACTCAAAGGACATCCAGCAAATTTGACACAACTGTGGGAAGCATTAGAGTCAACATAGGCCAGGATCCCTGTGGAACGCTTTCGATACCCTGTAGAGTCCATGCCCCGACGAATTGAGGCTGTTCTGAGTAGAGGTCGACCGATTAAACGGAATGGCCGATTAATTAGGGCCGATTTCAAGTTTTCATAACAATCAGTAATCTGCATTTTTGGACACCGATCATGGCCAATTACATTACACTCTATGAGGAGACTGCGTGGCAGGCTGACTACCTGTTATGCGAGTGCAGCAAGGAGCCACGGTAAGGTGCTAGCTAGCATTAAAAGTATCTTATAAAAAACAATTAATCTTAACATAATCACTAGTTAACTACACATGGTTGATGATATTACTAGTTTATCTAGCTTGTCCTGCGTTGCATATAATCAATGTGGTGCCTGTTAATTTATCATTGAATCATAGCCTACATCGCCAAACGGGAGATTTAACAAGCGCATTCGCAAAAAAAGTCCTGTCGTTGCACCAAAGTGTACCTAACCATAAACATCAAAGACTTTCTTAAAATCAATACACAAGTTGGAAACTAATTTGCCAGAATTTTACGTAATTATGACATAACATTGAAGGTTGTGCAATGTAACAGGAATATTTAGACTGATGGATGCCACCCGTTAGATAAAATACAGAACGGTTCTGTATTTCACTGAAAGAATAAACATTTTGTTTTCGAAATGATAGTTTCCGGATTTTACCATATTAATGACCTAAGGCTCGTATTTCTGTGTGTTATTATGTTATAATTAAGTCTATGATTTGATATTTGAAAGAGCAGTCTGACTGAGCGGTGGTAGGCAGCAGCAGGCTCGTAAGCATTCATTCACTTTTGTGCGTTTACCAACAGCTCTTCGCTGTGCTTCAAGCCTATCAACTCGAGATTAGGCTGGTGTAACCGATGTGAAATGGCTAGCTAGTTAGCGGGGTGCACGCTAATAACATTTCAATCGGTGACGTCACTCGCTCTGAGACCTTGAAGTAGTTGTTCCCCTTGTTCTGCAAGGGCCGCATCTTTTGTGGAGCGATGGGTAACGATGCTTCGAGGGTGGCTGTTATCGATGTGTTCCTGGTTCGAGCCCAGTTAGGGGCGAGTGTCACGACTTCCGTCGAAGTCGGTTCCTCTCCTTGTTCGGGCGGCGTTCGGCGGTCATCGTCGCCGGTCTTCTAGCCATCGCCGATCCACCTTTCATTTTCCATTTGTTTTGTCTTGACTTCCTGCACACCTGGTTTACATCTCCTACTAATTACATGTGTATTAAACCCTCTGTTCCCTCCATGTCTGTGTGGGGTATTGTTTATTGTCAAGGTTGGCACGCTTCCGGCTGGTTTGCGTCGGGTTTTGTTTTATTACCCGTGCTTTGTGGCAGCCAGTACTTTGTACTTGGGTTTTGTACTTTTTCTGCCTCATCTTGTTCTTTGGGCATTTTGTGTTGTGACGCGGTTGCGTTCTGTATTATGATTGCCTAAGTAAAGTGCTTTGTCCATTCATCTCTGCTCTCCTGCTCCTGACTTCCATGCACCAGCTACACCCACCGTTGACAGCGAGGAGAGGGACGGAAGCTATACTGTTACACTGGCAATACTAAAGTGACTATAAGAACATCCAATAGTCAAAGGTATATTAAATACAAATGGTATAGAGAGAATTAGTCCTTTAATTCCTATAATAACTACAACCTAAAACGTCTTACCTGGGAATATTGAAGAGTCATGTTAAAAGGAACTATCAGCTTTCATATGTTCTGTTCTGAGCAAGGAACTTAAACGCTAGCTTTCTTACATGGCACATATTGCACTTTTACTTTCTTCTCCAACACTTACTGCATTATTTAAACCAAATTGAACATGTTTCATTATTTATTTGAGGCTAAATTGATTTTATTGATGTATTATATTAAGTTAAAATAAAAGTGTTAATTCAGTATTGTTGTAATTGTCATTATTACAAATAAAAAAATTGGCCAATTAATCGGTATCGGCTTTTTTTGGTCTTCCAATAATCGATATCGCGTTGAAAAATCATAATCGGTCAACCTCTAGTTCTGAGGGCAAAAGGTACTGCATCTCCATATAAGGAAGGTGTTCCTAATGTTTTGTACACTCAGTGTGTGTGTGTGTGTATGTGTGTGTGTGTGTGTGTGTGTGTGTGTGTGTGTGTGTGTGTGTGTGTATTCAGATGGACTGTACATGTAGTCTTCTTGTCCTTACCGCCTCCACCTCCTTAGACACGCTTCCTATCTGCTGTACTTTGGCCCTCAACTCATCTCTCTGCTTGTCAACCACCTCCTTCAGTTTCAGCATCAACTCCCGCTCCTGCCGTTGGACACGGTCTGAAACACAGGACCACAACAATACAATATCATCACTGTGGGTTTTCAATGGTCAACAGACGGCCCAGAGACAACACAGTAGGGCACAAAAAATAAAAGTAAAGAAATAAAAGCCCACCGGAAAATGGAAATGAATGTCCAGGAAGTCCCTAATGAACATGACCCAGTAGTTCATCAACCATCAACAGTGGGTCAAGACTAAGTCCCCAGCCAAAGCTGCTCAGTGGAGTGTATCGTAAGGTCTGTGGTTAAACAGTAAAGACACTTAAGGATTATCCTTCAGCACATGGTCATCTTTAAGCGGTCTGGTTTATACCTGTTGATTCAGACACACTACTCTGGACGTGTAATGACTGATACATAACCTATGGTGGAGATTATTTAATTTAACCTTTATTTAACTAGGAAAGTCAGATAAGAACAAATTCTTATTTACAACGACGGCCTACCCCGGCCAAACCCTCCCCTAACCCGGACGACGCTGGGCCAATTGTGCGTCGCCCTATGGGACTCCCGATCACGGCTGGTAGTGATACAGCCCGGGACCTAACCCGGGTCTGCAGTGACTTAGACCGCTGCGCCACTCAGGATCTATGGTGTTTTGCTTTGGATGGACATTGGAGACACTAATGTTCCTAGGCCAAACTGCAATAAAACAATCAAACTTAACAACAAGCAGCTAACATGGACCTCTTGGTGGGAAAACTGTTTTCAGAGTGTAGTATGGCTTGGGCCCGTAGAGGTACTGCAGGTGGTCCACAATTCTCTATACTTTTTTATAAATAAAACAAAATGAGAGCCTGCCGTTCTGTCCCTTTTTGACTCTGCCTTGGACTACGAACCTCTACCTACCCACGACATCAAAGACAAACTCACAGTCCGGGAGTTACCCAGGGACCTCAACTCCCTCATAGCCTTGAATATAAGGATCAATGGGCGTCTACGGGAACGTAGGAGAGAGGAATTCTGTGTTCAGCCACACTCGCTCGTCCACGTTTTCTCCCTCACCTCCGAAGAACCCTGGAAGTCCCTGATGCCTGCATTCCTGCGAGAATTCGAAATCACCTGAGCCCCTCGGCGACTCGTCTCCTCCTGAGCCCATGCAACTGGGCAGGGCTAGATTGTCTCTTAGTGAACGTTTATGCAGGCTGAGCTTCAACAGTTGCCTGTATTGTGGTACTACAGGACATACAGGACAGCTGCCGGGATCATGCTTCCTCCTACCTCCCCTGCCGGTGCAGGGTTTTTCTTTGTGGAAAAGAAGGACAAAACCCTGCGCCTGTGTGTTGACTACATTGGCCTCAATGACATCGCTGTAAAGAATTACGAGTACCTGGTTATGCCGTTTGGTCTAAGTGCATTTATTTAAGTGCACACTCGCTCGTCCACGTTTTCTCCCTCACCTCCGAAGAACCCCGGAAGTCCCCAACGCCTGCATTCCCGAGAGAATCCGAAATCACCCGAGCCCCCTCAGCGACTAGTCTCCTCCTGAACCCATGCAACTGGACAGGGCTAGATTGTCTCCTTGCGAACGTTTACGCAGGCTGAGCTTCAACAGTTGCCTGTATTGTTGTACTACAGGACATTACATAGCCACCTGTCCAGTAAAAGAACAGGCTCATCAGTAGGTATGGGTACGCTGGTGGGCCATACAGGGAGTCTTCAAACTCCCATTACTTGTACTCCTCTCCATGCTGTTCCACTGCTGCTGTGGGGTGGTCGGTCAAAATGTCTTCGGGTGCTCATTGACTCTGGGGCTGATGAGAGCTTCATGGACGCTACCCTGGTAGCTGAGCTGGGAATCTCTACTCAACTCCATTCCCATGGACGCCAGAGCTTTGACGGACTCTCCATTGGCAGGGTTACTCACAGTACGGTTCCCATTAACCTGCAGGTGTCGGGTAATCACAGTGAGTCCCTACAGTTTCTACTAATTGCATCTCCTCATACACTTGTGGTTTTGGGATTTTCATGGCTCCAGAGGCACAACCCCCTGATCGACTGGGCTACTAGTTCTATCCTGGGTTGGAGTCCGTTCTGCCATGCACATTGCCTTAAGGCGGCGCAGCCTGCCCTGGGACATCCTTCTGCGGGCTTGGGAAAAGCCTCGGATCTCCCGCGGAGTACCAGGACCTCCGGGAGGTTTTCAGCAAGGCTCGTGCCACATCCCTTCCTCTGCATTGACACTATGAATGCGCTATTGACCTCCTCCCGGGCACCACACCACCTCGGGTCGGCTTTATTCCCTGTCTGCCCCGGAGACCAAGACCATGGAGGTACAGTGCCTTGCGAAAGTATTCGGCCCCCTTGAACTTTGCGACCTTTTGCCACATTTCAGGCTTCAAACATAAATATTTTTTTGTGAAGAATCAACAACAAGTGGGACACAATCATGAAGTGGAACGACATTTATTGGATATTTCAAACTTTTTTAACAAATCAAAAACTGAAAAATTGGGCGTGCAAAATTATTCAGCCCCCTTAAGTTAATACTTTGTAGCGCCACCTTTTGCTGCGATTACAGCTGTAAGTCGCTTGGGGTATGTCTCTATCAGTTTTGCACATCGAGAGACTGACATTTTTTCCCATTCCTCCTTGCAAAACAGCTCGAGCTCAGTGAGGTTGGATGGAGAGCATTTGTGAACAGCAGTTTTCAGTTCTTTCCACAGATTCTCGATTGGATTCAGGTCTGGACTTTGACTTGGCCATTCTAACACCTGGATATGTTTATTTTGGAACCATTCCATTGTAGATTTTGCTTTAAGTTTTGGATCATTGTCTTGTTGGAAGACAAATCTCCATCCCAGTCTCAGGTCTTTCGCAGACTCCATCAGGTTTTCTTCCAGAATGGTCCTGTATTTGGCTCCATCCATCTTCCCATCAATTTGAACCATCTTCCCTGTCCCTGCTGAAGAAAAGCAGGCCCAAACCATGATGCTGCCACCACCATGTTTGACAGTGGGCATGGTGTGTTCAGGGTGATGAGCTGTGTTGCTTTTACGCCAAACATAACGTTTTGCATTGTTGCCAAAAAGTTACATTTTGGTTTCATCTGACCAGAGCACCTTCTTCCACATGTTTGGTGTGTCTCCCAGGTGGCTTGTGGCAAACTTTAACCAACACTTTTTATGGATATCTTTAAGAAATGGCTTTCTTCTTGCCACTCTTCCATAAAGGCCAGATTTGTGCAATATACGACTGATTGTTGTCCTATGGACAGAGTCTCCCACCTCAGCTGTAGATCTCTGCAGTTCATCCAGAGTGATCATGGGCCTCTTGGCTGCATCTCTGATCAGTCTTCTCCTTGTATGAGCTGAAAGTTTAGAGGGACGGCCAGGTCTTGGTAGATTTGCAGTGGTCTGATACTCCTTCCATTTCAATATTATCGCTTGCACAGTGCTCCTTGGGATGTTTAAAGCTTGGGAAATCTTTTTGTATCCAAATCCAAATTCACAACAGTATCTCGGACCTGCCTGGTGTGTTCCTTGTTCTTCATGATGCTCTCTGCGCTTTTAACGGACCTCTGAGACTATCACAGTGCAGGTGCATTTATACGGAGACTTGATTACACACAGGTGGATTGTATTTATCATCATTAGTCATTTAGGTCAACATTGGATCATTCAGAGATCCTCACTGAACTTCTGGAGAGAGTTTGCTGCACTGAAAGTAAAGGGGCTGAATAATTTTGCACGCCCAATTTTTCAGTTTTTGATTTGTTAAAAAAGTTTGAAATATCCAATAAATGTCGTTCCACTTCATGATTGTGTCCCACTTGTTGTTGATTCTTCACAAAAAAATACAGTTTTATATCTTTATGTTTGAAGCCTCAAATGTGGCAAAAGGTCGCAAAGTTCAAGGGGGCCGAATACTTTCGCAAGGCACTGTATACATTGAGGACTCTCTAGCTGCCGGGATCATGCATCCTCCTGCCTCTCCTGCCGGTGCAGGGTTTTTCTATGTGGAAAAGAAGGACAAAACCCTGCACCCGTGTATTGGCTACCGGGGCCTCAATGACATCACTGTAAAGAATTGTTACCCACTACCACTCCTCGGCTTTCGAGCTTCTCCGGGGGGTGACCATCTTTTCGAAGTTGGACCTTCGGAACGCCTACCACCTGGTTCGGATACGGGAATTAGACGAGTGGAAGATAGCCTTCAACATGGCTAGCGGACACAATGTGTACCTGGTTATGCCGTTTGGTCTGGCCAACGCTCCAGCCAGACCCCGGGGAGGGGGTGGCTAACCAGATGTTCATCCCAGATTTTCCCGGTCCTGGAATGGAGCCATTCCTCTAAACTCACCTGTCATCCCGGCTCCCGCCGGACCCTGGCTTTCTTCCACCAACGTTTTTGGTGGCCCACCATGGTCCCGGACATCTCCGCATTCGTTGCCGCCTGCACTGTGTGCACACCGAATATGACTTTGCGGCAAGCTCCGGCTGGCCTCCTTCAACCACTCCCTGTTCCTCATTGCCACTGGTACCATATATCCCTGGACCTTGTCACTGCTCTCCCTCTGTCTGATGGCAACACCACCATCCTTACTGTGGTGGATAGGTTTTCCAAAGCTGCACATTTCATTCCCCTTCCAAAGTTACCCTCAGCCAAGGAGACAACCTAGCTTATGGTGCAGCACATCTTCTGGATTTATGGACTTCCGATCGACATGGTCTCCGATTGGGGTTCTCTGTTCTCGTCCAGGTTCTGGAAGGCATTCTGCACCCTCATTGCATCATCGGCCAGCCTGTCCTCCGGGTTTCATCCCCAGTCTAACGGCTAATCAGAGTGGTCCAATCAGACTACTCTTCGCTGCCTCGTCTCTGCCAAAACCACCACCTGGAGCCAGTAACTTGTGTGGGTAGAGTACGCCCGCAACTCCTTCCTTGCTCGGCCACTGGACTCTCGCCCTTCGAGTGTTCCTTGGGTTACCAGCCCCCGCTCTTCCCTGAGCAAGAGGTCAGCATAGCCTCGGCCCAGATGTTCGTCCGCCGCTGTCGGCGTACCTGGAAGAGAGGCCGGTCCGCTCTTTTTACGACCACCTCCAGGCATCACCGGCCTCCGGCTCCCCGCTATCGGCCAGGGCAATGGGTATGGCTGTCCACCCGTGATCTGCCCCTCCGGGTGGAGTCTCAAAAACTTTCCCCCCGTTTTATTTGCCCATTCCCCATCCCTAATGTCCTTAGCCCCTCTGCTGTTCGTCTTTTGTTGCTCCTGCCTGCCCTGATCCTGAGCCTGCTGTTCTGTCCCTTTTTTGACTGTGCCTTGGACTACGAACCTCTGCCTGCCCCTTTATTGTGATAAAAATTCTGAGAACCGAACCATCCGACCTCCTGTGTCTGCATCTGGTTCATATCCTGAGTCGTGATACTATCTTGTTGAATGATACTAGGGTTGGTGCTCTTAGCAGCTTCTATAGCGAGAGTATCGACGACTAAGCAGGGACGAGATCAATAATGAATATCTTACTAATACTTAATAAGTTAGTGTAATAATACAAATATACGTGTCTATTATAGTCTCTTTCAGTATTTACATAACAAATGTCACATTTACGATCACACATTCACTTCCCAAATAAACAAACACCAGAATTTCTCAGTCAGCAATGTTTTTCCGTGTGATTACCACCAGAAGTAAATACTCTGAGCCAGTTTAGCAGTAACTCCATTGCCCTGACACGCATTACTTTGGGGTACTTTACCTGTTGTGGTGGGTAGTATGTTTGCATACACACATGTGAGAAGGGGATTGTTTCTAAGAGGTGTGTGATATATTATGTATGACAGAAAGGGTAAGTACCATGCCCATAAGGCAGACGTTTATACTAATCCTTCCTGGACATGGTTGCCCCTAAGGCAGATGTTTAAACTAGACTTCCTGGACATGGTTGACCCTAAGGCAGGTGTTTAAACTAACCTTCCTGAGCATGGTTGACCCTAAGGCAGATGTTTAAACTAACTTTCCTGAGCATGGTTGACCCTAAGGCAGATGTTTAAACTAACCTTCCTGAGCATGGTTGCCCCTAAGGCAGATGTTTAAACTAGACTTCCTGGACATGGTTGACCCTAAGGCAGGTGTTTAAACTAACCTTCCTGAGCATGGTTGACCCTAAGGCAGATGTTTAAACTAGACTTCCTGGACATGGTTGACCCTAAGGCAGATGTTTAAACTAACCTTACTGAGCATGGTTGCCCCTAAGGCAGATGTTTAAACTAGACTTCCTGGACATGGTTGCCCCTAAGGCAGATGTTTAAACTAGACTTCCTGGGCATGGTTGACCCTAAGGCAGATGTTTAAACTAACTTTCCTGAGCATGGTTGACCCTAAGGCAGATGTTTAAACTAACCTTCCTGAGCATGGTTGACCCTAAGGCAGATGTTTAAACTAACCTTCCTGAGCATGGTTGACCCTAAGGCAGATGTTTAAACTAACCTTCCTGGGCATGGTTGCCCCTAAGGTAAATATTTAAACTAACTTTCCTTAGCATGGTTGCCCCTAAGGCCGATGTTTAAACTAACTTTCCTGAGCATGGTTGCCCCTAAGGCAGATGTTTAAGGCTGTTCTATATCAACCAACCTCCCTATATATCGCATGTTGTGACGGCCCTGAATTTTTCTGAACCGTCTCAGAGTGCTTCTCCTTCCAATAGGGCGCTTCCCCTTCAATTCCCAATTAAATAGTGCTTCTCCTTCCAATAGGGCACTTTCCCTTTAATTCCCTATTAAATAGTGCTTCTCCTTCCAATAGGGCGCTTTCCCTTTAATTCCCAATTAAATAGTGCTTCTCCTTCCAATAGGGCGCTTTCCCTTTAATTCCCAATTAAATAGTGCTTCTCCTTCCAATAGGGCGCTTTCCCTTTAATTCCCTATTAAATAGTGCTTCTCCTTCCAATAGGGCAATTTCCCTTTAATTCCCAATTAAATAGTGCTTCTCCTTCCAATAGGGCACTTCCCCTTCAATTCCCAATTAAATAGTGCTTCTCCTTCCAATAGGGCGCTTTCCCTTTAATTCCCAATTAAATAGTGCTTCTCCTTCCAATAGGGCACTTTCCCTTTAATTCCCAATTAAATAGCCAGCATCAGCTGCGCAAAAGTGGGGTTGTGATGGAGCAGTGAATGAGGATGTGTTCAACCCTCAGTTCCCGAAGCTTCTCTATTCCGTTTGTTTTGTTGCCGTTAAACGTGTGTTTTGAAGCCTAATAGAGTTTACCCAGGATCGGATCCACTCTTTGCGTCCGTGGACTACACCTCTCCGTTCTTCATGGCCTTTCTCTGCTGGAGATCTGTTGGCGGATTGGATTGTCTGACTGACCGACTGACTACCACCTTTTTGTATACGGTATTTCATTTGTTTTGATGTGATGTATACTGTGATGATTTATGTAGTTAGTTGTAGTTAAGGACTTAGTAAGAGTTGATACGCTTTAAAGTTCTGTGGTAAAATAATTGTTATATTGATTGTATGATTAATACTGGGTTTACGCTACACTGAATGAACGGACAAACATTGCGTGACAAAAGTCACTTCGAGTTCCCTGAACTCCTTTACCAGGCTGGACTCTTTTTAGGCCCGAGTTACAGGACATTTCTGGAGGAACCAGAACTCATTGTGTTATATTATTATATGTGTGTGTAATCATTGATGTTGCTAATACAACCCACGCAAAAGAATATAGTTGTTTTTGAAGTTATTTTCAATGTTTTAAGGGTTTATGAAAAGTTTATTTCCATCCTGACTTTTACATAAGTCCTTTGTATTGGTGTAGACTTGACGGACCAGATGGGACTCATTCCCTCCCAAACCAAAAGGAGAAACCAATGTTTTCTCTGGTAGGCACAACCTACCTGGCACCCCTATAAATAATAACCTCAAGTCAAAACCGTTACAGTGTGTGTTTATGTGTTTAAACCAACCTTCCTGGACATGGTTGCCCCTCAGGCAGCTCTGTAACTCCTGTTTCTCCATCTGTAGATGCAATACCTGGGCCTGCAGCTCCTCGCACCTCCTCCTCTGCTTCTCCACCTCCTCCTGCACCTCCTGCTGGGGGACAAGGAGGAGCTGTTACAGACTCTGGGTTAGGAGGAGACACACAGCATACCCACCATAGAAATAGAATGACATTCTAGTCGTTATATTTATATGGTACCCATAACCATTGACTTCTAGTGAACTCATTGCCCAATACCAGAGGAGTCTACAGGTACTTGGTGGTGAGGAAGAATAGGCTCCTAATTAAATCAAATATATTGATAGCTACTGAGTGCTAGCTGAAGAATGTTCCAAGTGAAAGAGAATCGGTGACGTCACTTGCTCTGAGACCTTGAAGTAGTAGTTCCCCTTGCTCTGCAAGGGCCACGGCTTTTGTGGAGCGATGGGTAACGATGCTTCGTGGGTGTCAGTTGTTGATGTGTGCAGAGGGTCCCTGGTTCGCGCCCGGGTATGGGCGAGGGGACGGCCTAAAGTTATACTGTTACACCAACAAGACCAATAACCGACAGTGTAATCAGGTGTGAGACAGAAGGGCAGGGCCCATGGTGTGGTGTGTGGTGCATAGACATGTGGTGTAGTGAAAACTGTAGTACCAACATGTTTCCTCCTATCATATCAAATCTATGATCGTTGAGATCAGACCAGATAACAGTGACTTCCCTAATTATACTGCGATATAGCCTGGGTTATTTTTTATTAAACACTGCACAATGCAGTTTCTCCAGAGATACATCTGATCAAGACCGAAATGTGCGATGTAGTAGGGAGTTGTAGTTTCCAACATGACAATATTCTACATAGCTCATTGCAGAAAATGTGGTAATTAACTACATTGACCATAATCCATTGCATGGGACTTTTATTGTTTAATTCTGCGTTGTTACAGCATTCGACCAACGTAATGCACAGTGCAGTTAATGTAATGTTTATTTTTATCAAACCCGAAATCCGTGATACATACTGTGGCAATAGCGACCTGTCAATAAAAACACACGAGGAACATCATAACGACAATAGCACGAGCGTCCATTCCGAACACACCATTCCGTGATGTTACATAACAAAAACGACATATAGTCTACATTTCGCTTAGGCTACTAATACAACTAAAATGGAGCCTTCTCTGTGTGGGGGAATAGTTGCCAGTGGTAGGTCTACACTCTACACATAATGCGTCACACAGATAACAGATATGTTTTGTGAGCTGTCACTTGCCACTGAATGGGCATGATGAATAACGTGGCATACTAACGTGCAGCAAGTAGTATAGTTATTCAATTGTACCCTAGCCGTCAAAACAATTAAATTGCTACATTGTAGCAGCAACTCCAAATCACATATCGCTAATTGAAACGATACGTCACTGGAGGTATTATCTCCCATGTTACTACCATATTATTACCACCGACTCACCCGTTGTATTTCGCTCTTGCTTTCTTCGCATTCTTTCACATTTCTCGTCTTCTTCTGTTTCTGTACATTAAGTGTTTCGAACGCTTTAAGTAATTCTTCTTCTTTTGACTTGTGAGCATGGTTCCGCGATGCGAAGCTCTCCAAAAGTTCTAGAACTTTGACAATTTTAGGCACCAGTCCTGTGGCGCTCTCTTTACCGTAGCCGTCAATAAGTGTTTCCACTTCCGAGCCAATCAATTTAGCTATTTCGTATACATCGTCCACAGTTAGTGCTGAACATGTCCTTTCAAAACACACCTCTGTCTTCTTGACGTCTTGCTTTTGATCGTTTCTATCAAAATCCTTCTCCATTATTGCACAAGTGTGCAAGTGCACAAGTGTTACTATCGAAACCCAGAAATAAAAAGAACGTCGTTCTCACGGTGACATGACAGTTCCCCGGCGAAAGAGTCGAAACACAATTAAATCGAAAGTGTTCTAGCAATAAACAGCGCGATATGCTGCTGCATCTAAACTTAATGCATTCGTCAAATCGTCACCCAATGCTCGAACTTGACTCTGCATGCTTGGTCAGAGACTAGAACAAACCCGTTCAAACTTGAACCTCATTCGAGTATACGTCACACATTTTACCTAACCCTAGTCTAGAACATTAATATGAGGCCCAATTCAAATAAAAAAACAGTGTACAAGTGTTGGCCAATATTTCTGCTGGTGGCTTGTTTCAACATCCCTACTACTTTCCTGACCAATGTAATAGGAGTGAGTCATTTATTGTACCTTAATTTAACTGGGCAAGTCAGTAGGCCACAAATTCTTATTTACAATGGTGGCCTACTGCCAAACCCGGATGCTGGGCCAATTGTGCACCGCCCTATGGGACTCCCAATCACGGCCAGATGTGATACAGCCTGGATTCGAACCAGGGACTCTTGTACTGAGATGCAGTACCTTAGACCACTGCACCACTCAGCAGCCCAAGAAGCTCCTCTTCAAGAGCCACATGTAATGTTACGCTAGGTCGCCCATAATGCATCAGACAGTCTGAGCATACAAATTGGATTTCCTCTGAAGGCATGGGAAATGATCAATGATGCTGTACTGTTCTTTAACAGCAGCCATTGGTAAAATGGAATCAAATAAAATAGATCAAATGCAATTAAAAGGACAATCTACCCACATTTGTTTCATTGCCACGACAAATCAGAGTAAAAAAAAAAACGTTTGTACTTTCTTTCTTTTGTGAATGCTAAATTCTTCGTCATGGAGACAATGCCACAAAATAAAAGGTTCAGTCTTTGGCCAGTTTGCACCCTGTCCCATGAGTCCCATCTCAGCCACCAGTAAGTTTGACTGCAGACATCATGCTAAGTACCACAGCAGTCAGTATGCCTGGTGTGTCCTTGCTATAAGATGGTGCTATTCACAAAATACATGATAACTGCACTCTCACACAAAAACTGAGACAACCAAACAAGGGCAAATACTTATAAAATGTTGATCTTTATTTTAACCCAAACCAAGTGTCCACAATGAATGCACAACATAGCAAGTGGGTAAGAGACTGCTAGCATAAACAGTACATATCAATTCCATTGTCACAGTTCAGTTTCTATGGGAGAGAAAAAAAAGAGCATTATGAATATGGTTAACTACCCATTTAAAGAAATGCCACAGAAAAATTAATCTTACAGCTATATCAACTACTACAGACTGAAGACAAACACATACCATTACACATTGGCAGCAATGTGTCAAAAGGAAAGCCATAAATGAAACGCAGTAGAATTCACATGCTGAAGCCTTATTGGAGAGATCAGAGGGGAGAGGGCAACCAAATGGAACAAACATAATTTTGCAGAAAACATACACAATGTGACATTGTGTCCTAAAAAGGTGGTACTAGGCTTACATACAAATTCCCCAATATCTTCAGGCCATCCCTATCAGTTGGTACACTCAGTCCATCACAGCTATGGAGATCACACACTCGTGAGTTTGCCATTGCTGTGCTGTACCTCATTTCCTTTCTTCATGGAGCAGTAGTTATATTCATAACTTCATGGCTGGCTGGGTCAAATGATACGTCTGACTGTACTAGACAGGCCGCATAAGGATGTCCATATCATAGAAAATGTACAATAGAGAGGTAATCCTCTCATCTCTGAGCGGAGCGCCAGTCTCAACCATACATGTCCTCTCTGTCTGCGTTGTAGATCTCTCCCTCCTGCAGGGAGGCAAAGTTGAGGAAGTGAGAGGGCCGATGGACCTCGTGGTAGAACTCCTTGGGGTTGGACAGCTGCAGGTCATACTTCATGTTGGGGTCGTGGCGAACACCTGAAAGAGGAAGAGAGGATGTATTGAGATGCACTATATTGCCAGAAGTATGTGGATACCTCTTTAAATTGGTGGATTTGGCTATTTTAGCCACACCCGTTGCTGACAGGTGTATAACATTGAGTAAAGACAAACATTGGCCTTACTGAAGAGCTCAGTGACTTTCAAAGTGGCACCGTCATAGGATGCCACCTTTCCAACAAGCCAGTTCATCACATTTCTGCCCTGCTAGAGCTGCACCAGTCAACTATAAGTGTTGTTATTGTGAAGTGGAAACGTCTAGGAGCAACAACTGCTCAGCCACAAAGTGGTAGGCCACACAAGCTTACTCAACAGGACCGCTGAGTGCTGAAGCGTGTACAAATTGTCTGTCCTCAGTTGCAACGCTCACTACAGAGTTCCAAACGGCCTCTGGAAGCAACGTTAGCACAGTAACTGTTAGCCGAGAGCTTCATGAAATGGGTTTACATGGCCGAGCAGCCATACACAAGCTTAAGTCCACCATGCGCAATGCCAAGCGTTGCCTGGAGTAGAGTAAAGCTCGCCAACATTGGACTTTGGAGCAGTGGATCGCTTCTCTGGAGTGATGAATCACGCTTCACCATCTGGCAGTCCGACTGACAAATCTGGGTTTGGTCGATCACAGGAGATTGTAATCTGCCCCAATGCATTGTGCCAACTGTAAAGTTTGGTGGATGAGGAATAATAGTCGGGTGCTCTTATAAATGGTTGGGGCTAGGCCCCTTAGTTCCAGTGAAGGGAAATCTTAATGCTTCAGCATACAATGACATACTAGACGATTCTGCGCTTCCAACTTAGTGGCAACAGTTTAGGAAAGTCCCTTTCCTGTTTCACCATGACAATACCCCAGTGCACAAAGCGAGGTCCATAAAGAAATGGTTTGTTGAGATCGGTGTAGAAGAACTTGACTGGCCTGCACAGAGCCCTAACCTTAACACCATCCAACAATTTTGGGATAAACTGGAACGCAGACAGCGAGCCAGGCCTAAATCTCCTAACATCAGTGCCTGACCTCACTAATGCTCGTGGCTGAATGGAAGCAAGTCTCCCCAGCAATGTTCCAACATCTCGTGGAAAGCCTTCCCAGAAGAGTGAATGCTATTATAGCAACAAGGGGGGGACCAACTCCATATTAATGCCTATGATTTTGAAATGAGATGTTTGACGAGCAGCTGTCCACATCCCGATAACATGTTGATAATCAAACACTGCAAGCATGTGGTTGTAAAATGCTTATTCTCCTAATATGCTTATTTCCCTGATATGTTACACAGATGTTGAATTTCATTGTTTCAAATACACTAAGATTCAAAGACACTGATAACGGGCGTTAGCCATTATACAAGACTTTCCATTTAGCATGCTTTTTCAATCTAGGAATAGGTTTAATCTGTGTCTGCGAAATCCCAGGTTCTATGCACTACTCACCCATGAAGTTGTAGTTCCAGGAGACCTGTCCAGGCACCATGAAGAAGCCCAGGAAGCGATCAGACAGAAGCATCTGAACCCTCTCATAGTGGGAGGGCAGGTAGCCCTTGGGGTTGTTGCCCTTGTCTGTGTTCTGTCTGCCCCACTCGTACCCACTGGGAGTCAGCTTGTAGGCCGTCAGAGTGCAGGAGCCGGGAGTGAAACTGGAAATGAATAAAGATGTTATATGGTAGTTAGCCTTGATGTACAGATGCAACTTGAATGTTAAGAAGAGTGATGCATGTATAGGTGGAGTTAATCAATGTTTACAAATGTAGCTGGGGTGGTTGGGACGATGAATAACCTTGACGAGACCTGAAGGCCATAGTTTAGGCTAACCCAGTCCAGTGACGAGTAGACAGTCTGGGTTTAAACCAAGTCTGTCAATCCAACCAACATACAATAAAGCCCTCTATAGCCTGATCTGCTATATGTAGACTCACTGCTGATAAGAGTTAATAAAAAGCAAGTACAACAGTATCTGTCCTACCTGCAGGTGATGATGATGGTCTTCTCTCCATCCCAGGCGGGGTTGTCAGCCATGATCTTGGCGTGGCTGGTGACGTCCTGGGGGGAGAGTTGGGGAGACTCATTGGGCTGGGTGTGGATCCAACCCAGGGGCTCCATCTCCTGTAGGCGGAGAAGGGGTAGAGAGGAGGTGAGACACAGGGGAAGCAGGAGTGCGTGTGTGTTCTGCCCTGATCAGGAACTGAACACTTCCAATTTCAAAGGCTATGGCACACTTGGTATGAGCCTCAAAAACATAGACAGAGAAAATTAGCCATGGTCCATGGTTAATCACTTCCACGTAATGAGACATGACCCAGTAAACAGCATACCATCAAATCATATTATAAGCTTGTATCTGAGCATGTGTGTTTATGTGTGAGTGTGTGTATGGTATCCCATAAGTCTGTACCTTGAGGTACTCGTGTCCTGGCAGCTGATTGGGTAGGTGGACGGTCTGATGCGTTCCCCACTGGGGTACCATGACAATACACCTGATCTCCTTCACCTGGGGGTTGTCAGGGGGACTGGTGCCGTACAGGTAACCTGCAATCTGGAGGCAGAGAGGATGCACACGTCAGCGACACACATTCAGACTGACCGATATATAAAAACTATACAATAGACATGATTGAGGGTACCAAATAATCCTGTTCTAGCTGTATAAGCAGTTAAGCACTTCATTCATATATAAAGAAGATTACAATAATATCCACAGAAATGTACAAAGAGATAACTAGGAGAGGTTACAGTGACGCATACAGGATAAACAGTAGGCTGAGGTACTGACCTGGGCTCGCAGGTCTGAGATGCAGATGAACTTCTTGAGGACGTTCTTGGGCAGGATGTAGGTGTAGCCCGTCTCCTTGATGTCATCAGACGACACGTAGATGTGGTTGGTCCTCAGGTGCAGGTTGGCAGCAGAGATGGCCCTGCAGGAGGAAGTTATCAAAGAGCCATTATTGGCGCTCCATTCACCTCCGAAGCTATGGCCTTGATTTCACAACTCCTGCTTTGAGGAATAACTATAATATAACAATCAAAATGCTCCAAATTGTATTACATTCCCTTGTCAGCACCAAGGGTGATTGGAAGGATATACATTGCATTCGTAAAGGATTCAGACCCCTTGACATTTTGTTACGTTACAGTCTTATTCTGAAATTCATTTTTTTTCTCTTCCTCAATCTACACACAATACCCCATGACAAAGTGAACATAGGTTTAGAATTTTTGGCAAATAAAATAAAAAACAGAAATACATTATTTACATAAGAATTCAGACCCTTTGCTATGAGACATTATCATGTTCCCACTGATCATCCTTGAGATGTTTCTACAACTTGATTAGAGTCCACCTGCGGTATATTCAAATGATTGGACATGTTTTGGAAAGGCACACACGTCTATATAAAAGGTCCCACAGTTGACAGTGCATGTCAGAGCAAAAACCAAGCCATTAGGTTGAAGGAATTGCCGGTAGAGCTCCAAGACAGATTTGTGTCAAGGCACAGACCTGGGGAAGGGTACCAAAAAATGTCTCCCCCCTACATACCTGACTCTCCATTCTGTCTTGGAGGAGAAGGTCTGTGTCTCATAGTTGGAGGTTGTTGAGGTGATGATCTCGTCTCCGTGTTTGTTGACTGTGCGTGTCTGCGTGGCAGTGAGCTGGGACTGCTCCTTGGTCTGCTTCTCAATCTCAGCAATCTGCTGGCGCTGCTGGGACGGAGCAGAGATCTCCATGCCCAGGATGATGTCACGGATCTCAGACTGGGTCAGAGATGCCACGTTCACGCTGGAGAGTTCAGAGAGTCGAGGTCAGATATGGTTGAGGGAGATTTGGCATGCTCGCTTGTAGTGGGTATCCTAGATGTTACTTGATTCCATAAACATTTTCGCAAAAGCTTATTGAGATGGTTAGAGATTTTTCTTGTAGGTGTTGTGAACTCTCATAATAGCAAATGGAAGTTAATATACATATGACAGCGTTGTGAAGCTTCATGACAGCTTTACAAAGGCCACCACAGACATTATAGCCACTCACTTGTTCTTCTTTCCATAGTCGGCCAGGATGAGGTCTTTGAGCTGCACCTCCACCTTGATCCACTCCTCATCGGTCAGCGTGGGCCAGATGTGGTGAGGCTCTGTGATGGTGGTCTTATCGGGCTTCAGGATCACCTTGGCACGGTCGTTGTTCACATGGAGCGCCCTCAGGATCAGGATGAGACGGGAGAACGCCTAGAGACAGGAAACAGAGCCACACAGACACTGGTTAAACAGGGGTATGACAGAAACGGCTCGCCCAACAAAGGTTTTGCACTCCAGAAGAGCTTCTAGAATGAGAAACCGGACTAGACATTGTTGATATTTATGGCATCATTCTTCAGTTAGCCGGCTCCTATGTATACAATACACTTAATTTTTTTATAAACATTAACCGCTAATGGCTAGATTTGGCAGAAATCGCTGTTGAATCCTTTTTAGTCTCATTCTAGTCTTATCGGTCACAGGAAGTGAACAGCCACTCACGCCTTGAACCAGTCAGTCTACTACCACCACCTTGCTTAAGTCTCATTCTTGTACAAAAATAGTAGGAAGTAGACTAACGGTGTAGGAGGAGATGGTCTTGAGCCAGTCGTCATACAGGTTGAACAGGACCATCTGAGGCTCGGTGGCCTTCAGGATTAGGTCTCCAAACTTCTCCACCTTCAGACAGGCCTGGAAGGGCAGCTGCAGCTCAGAGCCCTTGATCACAATGTTGGGGAAGTCCAGCAAGTGGACCTGGGAGGAGAAAGGGATACAAATAAAATGTTAGGTTGTAAAGAGATTGTGATTGCTACACATTGGTCATCTCAGTTTTTCAATCATCTCAACCGTATCAAAATGTATCACAGAGAAAGAAGCGTGATAGTCAAAATATTTATCATCTCAGTCAAGTACTGATCTGTAAATTGGGCAGATTAACGCTATGTCTATATCAATGAGGTGCAGTGTAATCAATCAATGTAATTGTGAGGTATGGGGTATCACCTCGAGGGGGTCCAACATGCCCTTCCTGGTGACAATGATCTGTTTGGGCTGCTCCTCCACAGGAAGGGAACGAATCAGAGCAGCCACCTCCTCAGCTGTCTTCCACTTCGCCAGCTATAAAAGGGAGAGAGAAGAGAAGGAAAGAAAGAGGGGAGGAAAAGTAGTGAGGACATTGAGCATAACTAGTCTTTCATAAATTTTTGATTTGCTCCTTTCCAGAGTCTGATTGCCCTGTGCATTGCTAAAGAGAGTAAAAGGTATTTTTCATTTGAAGACGAACCTGTCCCAGACGTTTCTGTCCGGCCCACACAGAGGTGTGGATGATCTTGAGGAAGAGCTGGCCTGTCCTGGGGTTGAAGATGAAGATTGCTCCGTTGATGGGCTTGGTGGTCAAGTTACCCTCAAACGTCTGCAAGGACAGAGCAGGAGTATTTACATGACCGAAGATAGACAGTGTTTAACATCCTCTGAGACTAGTTACCTAACAGTATATATTTTCAGAAATGTTTCATTGTCTGAAAATGTTACAGTAAAAAATATTCTAGGAGGTACACTGCTGTGCCAGAGAATCCAACCCATAAAATTAGAAGCCCTAGAACGTTGACATGAATCTCAGAATGTCGGTTCTCTAATAATTCTAAATTCTAGTTCAGCCCCAGACTCCTCACCCACCTTGTGGATGGTGACACGGTATACGTTAGTGTCGTCCACAAACCAAATGATCTGATTGGAGAAGAGCTCGCCGTAGTTCTGGGAGGACAGGTAGGGCTCAGTGGGCTCTGAGGAGTAGAGCTGCAGACCCTTACGGATGCGCTCTCTCAGGACGTACAGAGCAGGGTTGGCCTTCATGATCTTAGCCATGGCCTGCTGGATCAGGGGCTTGCCTCCCGGGAACCAGTTACCGTACCCACTGGAGAGACGGGAGAGAGGTAGGGAGGGAGGAAAGAAAGAGGGTGGCTGGTGAGTTCCTATGTCATGTGATAGATGTAAACAAACAAGTGTTCAGTAACACCCTTGAGCTCACGTGTGTGAGAGGGCAACTGTTGACAACTATACAAGACTACTAGCTACGCTAACAACATTTCCCATCACTTATCATGTGGACATTAGTGGTAATGCTAGAACTCATGTCTACAGGCTAGCAAATGTATCAATTACTTGTCATGCAGACATTAGCAGAAATGCTAGCGTAGCTATGCTTACCTGTGGAGGTTGTAGGCAAGGTCGATGGCGATGAGCACCCCGGTGGGGGAGGGGTAGATGCTCATGTTGTCTGTGGTGTAGTCCAGGAACTTGGCTCTGGCGTAGCGCTCGATGTCGTGAGAGTCGTAGTCTCCCCAGCGAAGCTGTATGTCAATCCAGTACTTCTGGGTGGTGGTGCTGTCCATCACGTCCCTGAAGAGGGAGAGAGGTCAAGGATGAATTAGTACTAAGACAGAAATAAGGTCTCGATGTCGTGAGAGTCGTACTCTCTCTGGCAAGAATAACTTGGCTTCTTGTAAAACTTGGATCTATTATGTCATGGAAGTTTGGAAGCCGTTTCCATTTTTAGATGGCACATTAAAATGGATACCTGCAAAACATAGCTCATATCCAACCAACAAAGACACAGCCTCAGTGTTAACCTGAAAAAAAACTGTAGCGTCGTACTTTGAGTCAGCGAGCAGGGAGGGGCGTGAGACGTTCCACTTGTAGGAGGCGAAGAGTAGTATGTCGGCGCAGGAAGAGTTCATCTTGTAGGACTTCCTGGGGTGAATGGTCTCTTTCTGCACTGTCTCGATCTCCAGGGCATCCAGCTCCTGGTCAAACACCTACAGAGACAGAGGAAACAGATTTTTTTGAAAAGTTTCATATGATAAAAATGTACTTTTCAACCACGTTTTTTTTGTGATGTTGGTAGAGAATGTCCTTAATAAAATTTATTTGGGTTCTGCAAGTTATTGCTGCCTGGAAAGGCATTGAAGGGAAAGGTACACAAACGTATAAAGAAAGGTACACAGCCATGTCTCAAGATCATCCGGCTTCCTGTGATCCCTGATTGAACCAAATACATCAAGCTGGAGATAAAAGTACCTGACAGAGATCCATGACGACGCTCTCGTGGATCTTCTGCCACAAGTGAGCCCTGAAGATCTGGATGAGGGAGATTTTCAGGGTGGGGATCTTTCCGTGCATGAAGATCCCGGTCAGATCCAGCTGCACCTGGAAACCCACGTACACCTAGAGAGGACAGAGTACAGAGCATGATTGTGAGTTAAGAGTGACAATATAAGACACAAAACCAATCTGGGATATGCATCCGTGTGTATGTGTGTGTGTAATCAGGTATTCACGTTGGCCCTGTTGATGGTGGGGGACCACCAGAGGGTGAAGCGACGGTTGGGGATCTGGTTCAAACCAGATCTCTGGGCGTTGGTCAGCTTCTTCCACTTCATGGACTCCTCAAAGCCACTGGCTTTCTCCCTGTGGTGAAGTAGAGATAAGGCTGGAGGTTAGCTAGGTAAAACCCCACATCTACTTTATGTTATACTGCAATAAATGTCTGAGCATGAATAACATAAATACGTAAAATGCACGCACACAAACATGCAACAATAACCTACGTCACGTAGTGAATGAGTGTGTGGTACTGACCAGAAGAGACCCTCCCAGGTGGGGAAGTAGGTCCCTTTGAAGAGTGTGTGTTCCAGGATGCCCTCCACCCCTCCCAGAGCCTGGATCATGTCTGTCCTGTAGTTGTTGAGGTTCCACAACTTCCCGTCGTGACGCTGGTGGGTCCACCAGAACGGGTTCTGCTTCAGAACCTACAGGACAATCAGACAGAACAGAGTTAATGTTCTCCTTCACAACCTAGGACACAATGAGAAAGAGCATCACATTAATGCCTGGACATACGCTGAAGGCTTTTACCAGAGTTTAATAACTTTTGTGAGAGTACCACCTGGTTACTGTTTTACCTGGTACTGTTTGAAGTCAGTGCGGACCCTCCAGCCCTTGTCGTAGGCCAGCGTGTGTCTGTCCTTCTGGAACAGGGTGTTGATACGGGGAATACCTCTGTCCCAAGAGTCCTCTAAGTCCTCCAGGGTCAGACGCCTGACAGGAACACAAGACATCTATCAACTCTCATAGTACTAAACCTCAACCGTTTGACCATCTAGTTAAAGAATATGGAGCGAAGGCTACATTTACACTTTGAAAAGTCTTCTCCTTAGCAAAACCTCTAAAATGTGGAGTTCTACATTCGGGCATGTACCAAAATCTCCAAGTGGAACCATCCGTGCAGTGTGTGATTAAGAACGCCAAGTGGAGCTTAAATCCAGCCTACATGGGGACCAGGGGTTGAGATAGAGCAACAGTCTTGCCTGTGTAGGTGTTCAGTACCTGTTCTGTGCGATAGCCTCCTGTCTCTTCAGGGCGTACTCTGCCCAAACTCTCTGGGAGTCGATGAACTCACTCTCCCAGGGCTGAATGTAGCGGTACAGGTTAGGAATCAGCTGGTCCTCCTCGTGGCTCATACCAGACCGGAAATGGGTGATGCCAACGTCAGTCTGCTTTGACCACCTGGGGGAGAGGGAGGGCAGCAGGACAAGATGGGTTAGTGGCAGGAAGGAAAACTTCCCTCTAACTCGTAATTTAAAACATGCATTAATATGTAATAACTACATTTCAAAGAGGAAGTAATGCAACCAGGTCTATCTTCATTAGTCAACTAGCAATGTCACATCATTAACCAGCTCACATTTCTATCAATACCATGTTCTCTAAGTTTGCAGTAAGTAGACTTTGTTAACCTCATACAGGAACATTTATGGCCCTTTTTGGACAAATCCTAGCTTCTACACACTCCGCATTTTGCGCTTACCTCAGATCGGACTGTGGGATGAGGACGTGTCCCATGGACAGCATGCCCAGCCCTCCCAGCTCCTTGGGGGTGTAGAAGACTACAGGGGGGAAGCGACTGGGCATCTTGGAGTTGAGACCGATCTTGATACGTGTCTGGATCTTGTTCTCACATTTCACCAGCAGGTCCAGCAGCTCCTGGGTGTTGACCACCGCCTCACGGAAGTACGTCATCAGCCCTATCAGAGCCGTGTTCCACTTGTTGACAATCTGAGGGGAGATTGGGGGGGGGGGGGGGGGGGGGGGGGTTAATGTATTTCGACATTAGTACGGTTCTCATAACTACTGTTATGAACCCAACTAATGATGAATTTCATTTTGACAACAGATTTCTTTAGTTGGTATACTTCTATATAAAATTACAGAACCTCAGTGAAGAAAGAAACAGTGATGTTTTGTAAAGGAGTTGTTTACCTTGGTAAAGGTGGTGGATCCTGAGGCCATGAGGATCTGTCTGACTCTGTTGTGGAACCGCTGCATGGACTCATCATCCACACGCAGGAAACACTGGGCAGTACGCTCTTTGGTCACCTACACACACACAGCAAGAACAGCCTTGTCTTAGTACAAGGGACAACAGCGTAGCAGCGTATCAGTTCCAGTCAGCCACGGTGATGAAGGTCTGACTATCTGGTGGCAGCTGCCATGATCATTTAGCACACCACTGTATCGCCATGGGGGCGAAGGACAGGGTCAACTGGTATAAACTCAGTTTAAACTGGGTATAAACTAAGTTAACCAGGCAACATCCCTCTTCCTCCAGCCCTTCTCTCTCCATCCCTCCGTTTCCCCTCTCACCTCGTTCTGCAGGTTCCAGACTCCGTCCTTGTGGGTGAACTCCTCGTAGCTTGTGCGACACTTGGGCAGGATGCGGCACTCGAAGCCACACATGTTGAAGAGCAGGTTAGGGTTGTCTTTGCTGTAGACTGACACAAAGCTGTTCTCCCATTGCACCGTGGTCACAGAGCGAGGCAGGCGGTTCTTAATGTCCCAGAACACAGCACGACCCCTGGACAGTTACAGAGAGGGAGGGACAACTATTATTTCACAAGATAGGAGTATCGCTGTTCCTCCCATTCAAGTTGCTGGTGTTAAGTTCTAAATATCAGAGTAAGAGCTCAACAGACACTCTGAAAGCTTAAACAAAGTTTATTCATCCCAGAGGATAGAACAGCTGAACAGACCAAGAAGTGGTTCTACCAGTGGTGATATATATATATATATACACACACACCCCAATTTGGGGTGGAGTCTCCTCCTTCTTACTAAACATTGCATCTTTATTGCTAGGCAGGAAATTAAGTGATACGGGTAATAAAGTGTTCCTTCTCCCTTAATGTGACCTGACCTCAACCCCCTTCATCACTAAACCACGACTCTCTCCCCTTATCACTGCTGCCACATGTGATCGTTTCCCCTACACTCAGTACATTCCAAGCTTAATTGCACTGACCATTCCTCTTACAGATACCCATTAACTTCTGGTACAGACCGTAGACTAATCACACCCCTGATGTGTCTAGCACAACTAATGATTAATAATGTTCAATGTTTGGAAACAAAGATAAGTCCAAAATGCAGTGATTCTGCAGAGCTCAACTGACAATGCAGACTTCTGAAGCTGAATTAACCAGAATCCCAACATTGGTGAAGCAGGGAAAATAAAATGTGGACGTCTCACATCAGTACATCTCACATGAGTCCTGCATTATTTTTCTCAGCTACTCTGCTACTGTTCCATATAAAGAACAAGCAATGGGGGGGGGGGGGGGGGCGACAACGACTCACAGGTTGACGTCGTGCTTCATCAGTCTCATCCTGGCGTCTCTGGGCCAGCACTTCTTGTTGTTGTAGCCCACAATGTTCTCATTGTTGGGGTCAGGGTGCTCCGTTAGGTACCTCTGGATAAGGTCCCTGGCCTCATCAGCTGAGAACCTGGAAGAAGGAGAAAAGAGCAGGACACGTCAATCACTGAGCTTCTACAGATTTTAACAGATACCTACCTACATGGATAAGTCTAAGCCGTTAGTCTGCACCAAGTAAAATTTGTGTGTGTGTGTGTGTCTCTTCTGCTCCTACTCAGGTATTTGATGTAGCGTCAGTTAAGGAGTACTAACTTCTATCTAAGGTGTTGTGTTGCTGTTTTGTACCTGAAGAAGATATGTATGCGGTCGATGTATCTGCAGTAGAGGCGGATGGGGTGGGCACTCTCTGTGGCTGTATCCTGGAAGGACAGGAAGTCGTTGGGCATCTGAGGGGGTCCAGCCATCTCACTGGCCCGGTGGAGCCCCAGCACCAACAGGTCCATGACCAGGCCGTAGTACTGCACGATGAACGAGGCAAACTGCAGACCACGGATGATACCGTACGAGTTGGTGTGGTTCATGTCCTAGGATGGGAGAGAAGAAGGATATATATAAACAACTAAACAGTTAGTAGCGAAAAGTAAAAGGTAGAATATCAAACAATGCCATCATTTAACTGACAAAAAAGACCAGCACAATATCTTCGTCATTGCTTTTGAATGAGGAAAATTGGAATCTCAGTTTACTTCCTGAATTGACTCAAATTAAATTGACTTGATCCAAACCCTGCACAACAAACCCCTCGTCGAGACAGCAAGGTGGTCTCACCTTGTAGTTGATGACCACATTGTTCTTGGCAGTCATGTAGTCAGCGATGTTGTGGTCCACGATGAGACGCAGCAGTCTGTTGAGCAGCGTCAGATCTATTTTCTCATACATCTTTTCATAGCGAGACTCCAGCATCACGTTACACTCTCCCTCCATCGTCTCCCACACATCCTGCAGGTTGTTGATGCCTGGTTACAAAACACGAGGGAAAAACACTGATTTGTATCCTACAATGAATGGATATAGAATTATTGAAAGCGTCGAACAGAAACGATTGCAGAGGGCGTAGATACTTTTTCCTATTATACAATATGCATTGGCTCTGTGAATACACATACAGTACATAAATACAACTACTATAAACACACTCAAAATCTACCCAACCTAGTCCTCACCTTGGCACCACTTGTAGACGAGGAGTGGAGGAGGCTCTGTGTCAGCTGGTTTGATCCAGGGGGGGAAGAGACGTCGTTTGTCAGCCTCATACCACAGGTACTGGTCCAGGTAGGCATCCGTGATCTTCTCCAGGGGCTCCACATCATACACAGGCACCAGGTGACTGTACAGGTCCATGAACTCTATGCCAACCTAGAGAGAGGGGGGAGAAGAGAAATTGGAGTGGAATGGGTGAGTGCTAAGTTCATAGAAGCGAGATAGATTTGGTTCTTAGGACAGTTAACTTGGTCAACTGAAAGTTCAAATCATCTCCATATAGTTAGACGAAAAGGGATGAAATTTAGAGGGTGGCTTAAGCAAAAAGCCCAGTGTGTATTTAGAGTTGGTCCTGGGACTAACCTCTTTGAAGGCTCTCTGTGTGAGCAGGTGCCGTTTGATTCTGGACAGGGCCTCGTGAGGGTTGTCATAGGCCTGCTCTATCAGCCCCAACTCCTCTCTCTGAGACTGGTTCAGCCTGGACTTCACACTGGGAAGAGAAAACAACCACACGGTCAAATCACTGCAAGATACCCTAGCAGAAAGGATCTAAAGCCATCTTTTTCAGTACATGTTCCCTAACAGAAGGCTACAGGGAGTTGGTGTGTGTTACCTGTAGGCCTCTTTGAGCCTCTCCAGCGCCAGGATGAGCAGTTTGGTGTCGTGTTTGTAGGACAGTGGGGGGAAGGGGATGGGGGAGAAGCGTCTGCTCTCCAGCCAGTGGACTGTTGTGGTGTAGATGGCCACAGCCTCCTCTGCTGTGATGTATGGACCATCCTGGGAGACACAGCTGACACATTATACACACTGCATATGGCAATATGAAGTCATAGGAACCAAGTTACCAGTTTTGGTACAAATAAATAAGCTGTATCATTAAATTCGATTTTTCTATAAACAAACGTCCCATATATACTCACACATTTTTTAAAACAAGTGTCAGAGTATTATACTACCGACTCAGCCTGTTCTTGAGAGACTGGTGGCCCTGTTAACTCTGCTGGTTTGCTGTTGCATGGCTGAATTGTCTACACTCCTCACAGCAGAGAAGGTAGTTGCACAATAGAGAGAACTATGTGTTCTACCTCTATGGTTGCAACAGCTATGCACTTACCTAGTGCCTTCCATGCCATAAACGAGGATCATAGTGTGTGCTGTATTACCTTCAGGTAGTTGTGCTGCCTCTCCTGCTCAGCCTTCAGGTACAGACGGGTCAGTCTGCCCAGGTTCTTCTTGCACACAGTCTTGTCCACGGTTGCGCCGCGCCTGATTCGCTCGCGGTTGTAGTGGGCCGTGTTGGTCCACCAATCAGCTTTGGCCTTCACGTAGCGTAGGATCATGTTCTCGATGGGTGTGGGCAGGCCTGGGACCTGGAGGGACGACATGGATTAGATGTACCAAAAGCTGTCCCAGTACTGGATAGGTGTAAATGAACTACCTTCCAGTAATGGCAAATGTTGAACCTTTCAGGAAAACAAGTTCTGTTTATTGCTTACAAAATCATAATTGCTGAAGACAACTGAGTTTGTTGAAAGATTATATTTCTATAACATGTCACCAATAAATATTCTTAAAGCAAACATTCCCTGAACTGCTCCTACCTTTCTGGCAGTAAAATCAAGCACACAAGACCCTGGAATGAAGCCCCAACATTCATTTCCCCCTATATGCTGCCTCATGCCTTTTCATCTCTATAATCTCATACCTTCCAGGGGATGTTGGCCTTCCAGCAGCGCCAGGACTCAGAGAGGTGCTGCAGGATGGTTCTGGCCTTGTTCTGCTTGATGCCCTCAGGCATCATGTCCAGGATGTCGTGCATCACGGCCGCACGCAGCTCCAGGTCAAAGTGGGACTCCACACGCTGCTTCGTCACAGTCTTCGCCACGCCCTTGGAGTGACGACCTGTTGAAGGGGACATCCACGATTGGTTGATTGACTGGTGTTCCCAATCAGTCCATCAGTAGGAGAGCTTCTCACGATCCACAGTGAATTCATTTGCATTTTCTTGTCGTCACAGTTCATGTTCCTGCTTTTTCCCTCTCCTCACCCTTCACAAACACACTTATCGAAATATTTACTTTTCAAGGGCTCAAATGCAACTGGGTAAGCAAGTAGTTAATTGATAGGCCATTGTGCCTCATGTGATAATTAGTATCACAAACAGTTCTAACATCACCTATGATAAAGGGAAGTTAAAAGGCCTTACCTTCAAACTGCCTGGCCAGCAGGTTGCCCAGCCATCTCTCCAGCAGAGGGGTGATGCCCCTCATAAAGAACAGCCACACTCTCCATCCTGGTGCCCAGAACCCACAGCCTGGACCCTTACCCACTGGACCCTGAGAACACACAGCAAAACACATACCTTCAACAACAAACTCAGCCTTTAGTTGTGTTCCAATATAACCACCAATACATTTCAGAGCAGATGTGTTACTTAGTGGCAATAATGGAAAATTGTTCCTTTACGAAATCGACAACATAGGTAATGTTTGTGTGACCATTTACATGGATATAAGTGTGTGGGTGTATACTCAGTACTCACAGTGTTGAAGCGGTAGTAGATGAGGTGCTTGAGGTCCTTGCACATGCGGATCTGTCTCATCAGCTTGTACTTGTAGCGGTACATGCCAGTCAGCTGGCCCACGTGGGCAAAGATGTACTGCAGCCCGTCTGCCAACTACAGACCAAGGAGGAAATAGGTTTGAATTTCTAACAGGCACTTCCAATTGTGAGCCAAAATCAAATCATGCTATTTAACACCAAATAAAGGAAGATTTTATTGGGGCTTTGATGTTATTCAAGTGCTGTGTTGCTGACCTGGAAAGCATCCACGTTGCCCAGTCTGTACTGCACGTGGCTGTCCACCACCAGCTTGCTGAGACGCAGCACCTCTCTGCACAGATGGAAGGCATTCCCGAACCTGGACTTCTTACGTTCCTGAAGAAAAGACAGACACCACATGCACATTCAGCAGGGCACAAGGTTATGGACTGCATTTAGATAGAAATATGATAAGTAGAACAAACATGCCTCTGACACGTGGAATAATGTAAGGTTTATTCATGACATTTCTATCTGCAAATTTCCAAAGTTGGTCAACACCACTACTAAATTGTTAACTCGTTGCAGGTTAGATAAAACATGCTTGCAATGCAGCATGTCACAAGCACCCGTTAATATTGTGCTACACAAATTAGGATTTAGTTACGCAATGTTGACAACTAAGAAGGTCTGCGGTAAGCCGGGGGTTGGACAGGACTTCTCTCCGTCTTGCCCCTCTTACATCAGTTGGCATCTAGTTTGTCTGGTTACCTTCGTGGTGAGGGTCTTGACAGGCTTGAGGTTGAAGTTGTAATCCAGGTGCAGGTAGTTGAGGTTCTTGCGGTGGATGAGCAGGTTCAGCATGTTGTATCCCTGTCTGCACACCTGCAGGCCCACCTCCACCCAGTCCAGCTTAGTTGACTGGAAGAACTTGGTGGCTTTAAAGGAACGAAACAAGTACCTGGTAGGGGAGGACAGAGGAGGCTGGTCAGATTGTTGTACTTGTGGTATATTTCTTCCACAAAATTGTGCTGCAAATAGTAAATGTCAGTTATTTTTCCATATCAAACATCTACAAACAATCATTGATGAAATTGGGGGTTAGTTTAGTAACTTGAGAATCATCATTGATGCTTACCTCTTCTTCTGGGCCTTGGGTGGTCTGTGTTTGAGAGCGTTGAGTACGTAGTACTTGAGCAGTTTCTGGTAAGACACACGCACCTTCACTGGCTGGCCGGCCGGGCAGTGCTCACGATACCTGACATGGGAGGCAGTCAGGCAGACACTCACTAATTAGATTTTCATTTAGTATTACCATGCCATCTTTATTAGGTTTACAATATCAGCAGAGACAAGAGAGTTCACAGATATAGCAGTCATCTTCAGTCATTAAAGGTCTATGTATGACACGTTACTGAGTATTTATTGTAAAAGAGAAGGTTTCCAATGACTTACCTGGTTTAGAAAAAGGCAATAAATACATTTACACAGCAATATCAATTCCCATCCTACATCAACATTACCAAATAATGTTATTTGAGTGTTTCCTCACCAGTTCTTGATGAGTGGGATGTCGATAGCCCGCCTGGTCCTCCCAGAGCGCAAGTTGAAGGGGCGTGGTGCCCAGAGCAGAGCGATTCCATTGGCTGTGTTGTCTGTGTAGAGGGGTGTCTCCTTCAGGAAGGGCTCCACGTACTCTGGAAGCTCAAACTCTTCGTCATCCTCTGGCAGAGGCTCCTGACTCTGTATGGGGTGTGAGTATGTGTGAGAGATGTTGGGAGGGGGGGGGGGACGACGACGACGACAAAACAACAGGAGAACACTACAATAAAGAAGTATCTGCTATTAGTTGACTCCTCCAATCTCAAAATAGGTGTTTGAATGCTGATGGACCAACTGCAGCACAGATTCTGTTCAGCCAGTAACCCACCATTCAATTCAATTTTCCTCCAGTCGTTACGCACTTGCAAGCAAACCAATGCAAGTGCGCCTTTGTGGGAGGGCTACTAGCTAGGTAGATACAATTTGAGAAAACATTTCTGTGCCCTAGGCTAGACTGAGTTAAAGGAGCTGCTTGGGCAGGGTTCATTACAATTCAAGAGGGATTTGTCTGTGAAGGGCAATTTGGTTGCAGTGCATAACGTACTGTCCATTAAAAACAACACATACCTTGACTGAGTGTCTGTGAGAGATGGGGTTGATCAGGGGGTCAAAGTAAAACGCTGGCAAATCAGGATCCTCAGTCTTGATGAACACCACATTGGGAGTGTGGTACCTACAGAAACACTTGTCAGCATTGGTGGCATATCACCCAAATGTGTGCATGTCAATAGGAGGTTTCCATTTGTAGAATCTAGGAGGATGTTCTGGGGCCTGTATGAGATAGACAGTAATGTCAGTAGAGGGCATCTTTCTCACCAGGTGAGGTGAACGTGGTGGGGAAGGTTGTTGTACAGGTATGGGAAGGCAATCTTGTACTCCGTCCTGATTGGCTGTCTGATGATGATCTTGTTGATGTCGTTGAACTCGTTCCAGTCTTCATCTCTGAGATGGGAGAAGAGAGTTCAGGAACAGATACTTCCACAGTGTAATGCCCAAAAGCCACCACAAGTTAGACAGCACTAAAAATATTTATTTGAGCGATTCAGCAATGTACTTAAGAGTCCCCACTAAGGAGTAACAGACTAAATACCCCAGCTCTTACTGGAGGTTGATGTCCCTAACTAGGGGTTCAAACTTAGGTCCCCCGGGGATGGCCATGTTGAGGGCCTTGGAGGTGAAGAAGGCCTTCAGGTCAAACAGGTAGAAATAGTTGTAGTCCACCAGGTCAGTCAGCAGCTGGTTGGCCAGACGGTACAGCGTGGACATCATGGGCAGGGTGAACTGCCAACGCCTGTACGTGGTCCCGTTCACATACCTGGGGTTGAAGGGAAGGTGAGAAAGGCAGGTTCATACAAGGACAAAAAGAAAATAGACAACCAATCTAGTCGTGTTTTAGCTTGAAGAAGACTGATTTCAACTTACTCAGAACTTGTGCTAAACCAACCAAGACTTGTGTTTAAATATTGTGGCTTACATTAAGAGGTTTCAGGTCTTTGGTACGCTGTGATAATATTCTGATGACCACCAGGCAATAGTTTAAACTGTGCAATTTGAAAATAAAATGAAACTCAGTGAGCAGGTGTCCTTTACACATCAGGACTGCCCAGAGAGAAACCAAAACAGGCTTTGCTGTGACTCACTTGTTGGCGTCCTTGAGGGGCTGGTGTTCGTAGAGCCACTCAGCCACGGAGGAGTCCTCTTCTGCATCCAGCTCCATCTGGATGGCCTCCAGTGGCTCCACGTCCAGGATGTTATCAGCGTAGTCCAGCGGAGGTTCCTCATCGTCAAAAGGAGGGAAGCGCATACGCTTGAAGTGACGACGGTCCCTCTTCTCACGACGCATCATGATCCACATGGCGCTACGGAGAGAATTTAACTAGCAAGCGAACGAGGATAATCTAGGTGGTTTGAGGCATCTATGGCTAACTCTAGTTTAAAAAAATTCTAAATAGGACTTTAATGGAAACTAGGCATGCTTAAATCCATAAACAGTCCTCAATTGTTCATTCACTCTAAAAATTACACCAAAACAGAAATAAAAACATGCACGAACAGAATATTAGTCCGTCTTACCCCCACTGGGCGATGTAGACAGGCTCTATGACCCAGGGGATCTCGTTGACGAAGGAGATGGCTCCAGTGATGTGGTATAGGACAGGCACGTCTCTGATCTGCTCCCAGGGCATGGGCATGTTCTCCAGTAGCTTCAGCACCGCGTGGGGCATGTACTTCAGAGCTCTGTGGAGAAGACCGCACAAAAAGGAGAGATGGGAAGATTAGTGGAGACAGAGGAAGTGGTGTGAGCATTGGTTGAAAAGAGGAGGACGGGGGGCATAGTTAGCAAACCACAAAACATTTTATTTATCAAATGCTTCGTAAACAACAGGTATAGGCTAACAGTGAAATGCTTACTTTCCTCTCCTTTTGTGTGGCTTCCGTATGCATGTGTGCGCATGTCGTGTGTGTGTTAGAATGTCAGTGTAAGTATGCGTGTATGCCGGGTCCTGTTGGTTCCAGACACAGCTGCACTGGCACCGCTTGCTGTGTGGTAGCAGAGAGAACAATCTATGACTTGGGTGGCTGGAGACTGACCATTTTTGGATGGCAGTGAGCTTGGCCACAGTGATGTACATGGCCGTACTCAACACCTTGCAATCAGGTGCCTTACAGTTGCCGTACTGAGCAGAGATGCAGCCCGTCAAGATGCTCTCAATGGTGTAACTGAGGATCTAAGAACCCATGCCAAATCTTTTCAGCCTCCTAAAGGGAAAGAGGCGCTGTCATGCCCTCTTCACAACTGTGTGGGTGTGGGTGGACCATGTTAATTCCTTAGTGATGTGAACACCGGGGAATTGAAGCTCTTTACCCGCTCCACTAAAGTACAACCGATGTGGGTGGGGGAATGCTTGCCCCTCCATTTCCTGTAGTCCACGATCAGCTCCTTTGTCTTGCTCAAGTTGAGCAGTCGTGTCCTCAGCAAACTTGACGGTGTTGGAGTTGTACACGGCCACTCTGAGAACAGGAGAGGACTAAGCACACGTGTTGATGGGCAGCGTGGCGGAAGCGCTGTAGCCTACCCTCAATGCCTGGGGGCTGCCCATCGGGAAGTCAAGGATCCAGTTGCAGAGGGAGGTATTAATTCCCAGGGTCCTGAGCTGAAGTCAATGAAACTCATTCTTACATAGGTATTCCTTTTGTCCAGGTGGGCGAGAGCAATGTGGAGCGCAATAGAGATTGCGTCATCTGTGGATCTGTTGGGGCGGTATCTGAATTTGAGTGGGTCCAGGGTTTCTGATGGTGTTGATGTGAGCCATGACCATAGCTTCAAAGCATTTCATCGCTGTAAATGTGAGTGCAGGTTACCTTGGCGTTCATGTGCACGGGGTGTATAGAGGTCTGCTTGAAACAAGTTGGTATTACAGACCGGATCAAGGATAGGTTGAAAATGTTGGTTAAGACACTTGCCAGCTGGTCAGCGCATGTTCTGAGTACACATCCTGGTATCCCGTCTGGCCCTGCGGTCTTGTGAATGTTAACATGTTTAAAGGTCTTACATCGGCTACAAAGAGCGAGATCACAGTCATCCAGAACAGCTTGTGCTCTCATGCAATAATTGATCAAATATTCACTGAAGATTTCACCATTGTATTCTCCACATGAAATTAAACATCTAAAACAACCAGGTTCAAAATGGTAACCAAACAATGTGAGATTTCATCAGCAGTAAGATTAATGTATTCCCTGTACGGGACCTCTGTCAAATAAACACTTCAAAAGGGCTCATTTACTAGGCTACCCGCGCATGTTCATCCACTCTAAACATATTTCCAGCCTCCAAACAATGGTGAATGTTAAGAGGCATAAGTCACACAAAACATCCCAAAACTTAACATTTGGCAATTGTCATTAGGCCAGAATTTATGCAGCCACTCATTGCTACCTTAGCAAAATGTCAGTGTTCTCATCTAACCATAGGCTATACCACCCGTTTTCAGGTCCATTCAAATCAAAGTTTATTTGTCACGTGCGCCAAATACAACAGGTGTAGGTAGACCTACAGTAGCGAGGCTATAAAAGTAGCGAGGCTACATACAGACACCAGTTAGTCAGGCTGATTGAGGTAGTATGTACATGTAGATATGGTTAAAGTGACTATGCATATATGATGAACAGAGAGTAGCAGTAGCGTAAAAGAGGGGGTGGCGGGTCAGAATGCAGATAAGCCCAGTTAGCCAATGCGCTGGAGCACTGGTTGGTCGGCCCAATTGAGGTAGTATGTACATGAATATATAGTTAAAGTCCATTCGCTAAATTCTCCATGCCTCTGACAAGCAGTAATGATAAATAGTGGTGTAATAGCCTACAGTTTTCTTGCCATTTTGTTTTAATTATTGCGATAGGTTCATGTTCTATACGTACTGCGTATCACATTATTTATCTTGCCCAGGACACCGTACCGCTTTACATTCACCCCTGGGTATCATAAACAACATTTTCTCAATTCTAATCCAAATCACCAGAGTTCCATAGAGACACTGGGAAGTTGCTTCTTACCCCAGGTATACCCTCTTGTCGTGACGGAATTTCCTGTTGGTCATGTCACCGTGGTCCCTGATGATCTTACGGACGTGCTCAGGTGGCATGTCCTCCTTCTGGGCGTCAACAAACCCAAACTTCCTCTTCTCAGAGTAGCGCTTTGCCTGCAACTGCTGCCATTTTCTGGCTGTCGGATTGGGAAGAGAACAATAATGGTTATATGATATGTTCATTCAAAGGAATTTTCCATTTTATGAATCGAATAACAACCATGGAAATCATAGCCAAAGGGGCAATGAAATGTTATGCATTTTATTAGATGACAGCTCCATGAAGCCAGTCCAGTAGCTGTGCATTAGATAAAACACATGGTTCAAAAGTTCTCCATTGAGCTTAACCCACCTTTCTCTTGCAGTTTTTCCTCAGACATGTAGTCTGGAACCTGGGCTGGGGGATGGATACCTGGGGGCATTCCACCTGGTACCCCTCTATATGGGAAGGCAGCTGCCATGGCGACTCACAACTTGAAAGATGTAAACAAAAAAAACAGAAAAATTGGGCAAACTAGAATAATGTATTATTAGTTAACTAGGACTTCAGCAACGTACATAGTCCATGCATGTCAATAACAAGTAACGCATCAGCTTATTGTGCTCCTACCAAATTCATCACGACATTTTTCGATTTACCAACATGTTAAGGCATGGCTGCTGCTTGCTTTCTGGTAAATTATTCCTAATGTTAGTTAACGTTAGTAGGTGAACTCTTTAGCAGTGCAAAGTCTGGAAAGCTAGCCAACGTTAGTTCGCTGGCTAGCTAAATTATCTTAGCCAATGTGCGAATGCTTTGTAACTTAGTTGTAGCACGCGTACAATTTCAAGTGCGTCGTTAGCACACTCATTGGGGAGATAAAAAAAAGTGGTCAAATTTGTTCACCAATAGATTAACAAACTACTAACCTATGGTCTGATTTAAACAACTAGTTGGTTAGTAATTGTTATTGGTTGGGCGACAACTTTTTTGTGAAGGCCCAAAATGAAAGCACTAGCTAACGTTAGTCTGCTAATGCTAACCAGCTCAATTACACAACCAGAGGGTCTACCAAACCATACCTCCTGTTCCACGTCCAGGATAACTGCTTTGTAATGAAAATTGCCTTGGTTTGCACACGATTATAACAACATCTCTCTGTAAAAATTAAATGAACTTTTCCCCGCTTTTCACGATTGTATTGATTAGCCTTCCTCCTGTCCAAAGCATGCAGTGTGAACGACACCGCACGTTGCACTTCGCTTGAATTCACGAACGTACAGTACGCTGTTTGATGGATTTCGACCAACACAAACAAAGGAGCTACGCAAGAAGATGCGCAAACGTAAAAGACATGCGCACTAATTCAAAGTCCCCGGATGAAGAAACGGAAGTCTCGTCAGTTGGACAGGATTGCTGTGTTCGGATACTCATACTAACCGTACTATTTGTGACGTGGGTTTAGTAAATCGTATGCTTATTGGTCATAGTATGGATATACAAGAAGCAACAGCAAAACGATTCAAGATCGATTCATCATCCTATTCACTATTCACATCATCCTATTCACTGCCAGATTCTACAGGGATGCTGTCTGGAAAGCTGCTAGGAAGAACGCCTTCCTTCAGAGCCATGGTATGCGTTTCGCCGAGCATCTCAGCCCGGAAGACATAGAAAGAAGGAACAAGTTGTGGCCAACGATCAAGATGGCACGAAATGAGGGGAAGGCTGCTTACTTCGTCGGAGGACGAGGCTTCATCAACGGTTCAGAAATCCATATTCCTCCCTAAAATCTCACCAGAAGGAACAGGTTGATGGTTTCAGCCATGGTATTCTCATTTTCCTTATGTTGTTTACCTAACGAGCATCAGGTGACTATTTTTCAGGAATACTCAGGTATTTCAATTTATTAGTTTGTTCTTGTATGACCAGAATGAATACCTATTTTGTGTACAAACTTACGAAGAAGATTGAAAGCTATATTTATTTTTTATGTATACAGTAACTAAGATACTGTTTTAAAGGGCATACAGGTCTGCTCTAACTTTACACGGTTATTGCTCTATTTAGTTATTAATACTTATTTCCAAAAAAGGTCTTAGGAACGTTTATATGTAAAACATTTTTTATTCAATTATTTTATGATCAGTTTTCATATGTACTTAAAATAGTAGGTACCCTTTTATTTAAATGATTATTTGTTGTTTTATTTCTCAGAATAGTTATTGATTACACTAAAGAGGGTTTTTAGTCTCTCTTACTACAAGAACCCTTGGTTTGGTCTTGAACATAATTTTCAGTTGAGTTGAATTTCAACTCAGTGTCACTACAATGAAAAATAACTTTGGTTATATTCTACACTCGGAATGTGACCCCTTTGGTCACTTTATTTGTCTTGTGATCCGTTACAATGACATTATGCTCATTACTGTAAACTTCTACGGGTACAACACCAAACATGAGAATGATGAGTTGCTTGAATCTATAGAGTAACATATACTTCATTGGTTATCTAAATTTCCCAATTCGTTATTATTGATAGGAGGGGACTTTAACATTACAATAGATAATTCAACTGATAGATGGCCCCCAGGTAGGCCAACCAATCAGAATTTGGGTTTAATACTTTTTATGGAAAAATTGTATCTTACTGATATATGGAGAGAGAGGTTTCCGGTCGATAGATCATTCACTTGGAGTAACAAAACAGGTTCCAGACAATCCAGAATAGATTTTTGGCTTATATCCAAATGTATTGATAGTGAGTGTGTTACTACAAATATTTGCACTACTCCCCTCACAGACCATATGGCTATTTACATTGATATCAAAATATTTACCCCTGATACGAACCTTGGTAGAGCATCCTACTGGAAGCTAAATAGCTCATTATTAAATAATTATATAGTTAAATTTGAGGTTAAAGATCTGCTCTCACACTTTTGGGGAAGGGCTTGTGAAGAAAAATTATATTGCAAGAACTGGGAGGTCTTTAAATTTGAGGTGTCCAAATACCTTAGAAAATATGGTAGTAATCTTGCTAAGACCAGAAGAGCTGAGGAGGAAAAGGTGATCATTAAGATAACTTCCCTTTCTCAGAGGTCCCCAGCCGACCTCTTGGGGGAGGAGAAGATGGAACTAATTGAGTTACAAAATTAAACTGGAAAATATATAGAAATTAAAAGCAGAATGAGCCTTTATTAGATCTAGGAAAAAATTGATTGATGAGGGAGAACAGAATTCATCCTATTTCTTTAGACTTGAGGAATTTAACTCTAAAAATAACACTATCCATAAGTTAAACATTGATGGTGTTATTACAGATGACCAAAAATTAATCGCTAAATACTTTAGCAATTTATACAGAAAATTGTATAGCGCTACGTACTGTCAGGAATCCACAGATATGTTTTTTAACTCACTGAATACTGTTCACTCTATCAGTGATATAGAATCTAAACAGTATGATGAATCCATCAAAGTTGAAGAGATTATAGTCTATCAAACATCTAAAGAACAATAAATCACCAGGTGTTGATGGAATTACATCAGAATTTTACAAATTATTTTCTGAACAAGTAGCTCCCTTCCTATTTGAAGTCTTTTTTAGAGAGTATTAAAAACAATGTTCTCCCTCCTACAATGAGCCAGGGGTTAATAACACTGATACCTAAGCCTAAAAAATAAGTGCTACTCATTGATAACTGGTGTCCAATTTGTCTTCTTAATAATGACTATAAGATTTACTACTTGCAAAAATAATTAAAGAAGTCCACAGTCTGGCTTCATGAGGAAGATACATATTTCTAACAATGTCAGACATACTTGACTGCTCAGACCTAATATTATCTTTAGATTTTTATAAAGCATTTTTATAAAGCATTTGACACAGAGCATCAGTTTTACTGAGTTTCTGTAAGGCTATTAAGACGCTTTGCAAATGGTAACAGCTCTATCAAATTGAAATATGGCACCTCACCTAGATTTGAGTTGAATTGTTTTTACCTCTAGGCATGTCAGTTATGAACAAATTCTTATTTTCAATGATGTACCTTGTCAGCTCGGGGGTTTGAACTTGCAACTATCCGGTTACTAGTCCAACACTCTAACCACTAGGCTACCCTGCCGCCCCAGAGAGTCAAAGAGAGGAATTAGGCAAGGTTGTCCTATCACCCAACTTCTTGCAAATTCTTTAAATAATAGTCCTGTACAAGGTATTTCCATAGCTGGTAAAGAAATTATTATAAGCCAGCTGGCTGACGATACTACACTTTTTCTGAAAGACACTAACCAAATTCCCATATCGATCAATGTGATACAATCCTTTTCCAAAGCGTCTGGTCTATATCTAAACATTAATAAATGTGAACTCATGGCTGTCAAAGATTGTGTGACACTTTCATATTATGGTATTCCAGTAAAAGAAGAACTTACATATTTAGGCATAACCATTACAAAGGATCAGAAGTCTAGAGGCTTACTAAATGTTAGCCCTCTTATTAAAAAACCCCAGAAGAAACTAAATCAATGGCTACAGAGGGACTTATCTTTAAAAGGTAGAGTCCTAATAACCAAGGCTGAAGGTATCTCTAGACATATGGTGCTCTATCTTTATATCTTGACAGTAAAATAAGCAAGGAGATAGACCAGATGCTTTTCAACTTTCTTTGGAGAAACCGTACCCATTACATTAGGAAAACTGTTGTCATGAACACTGATGAGAATGGTGGACTGAATTTTCTGGACTTAACTACTTTAAATAATACTTTTAGGTTTCTAATTGGATAGAACAATTCCTAAGAAGACCCACTTCTATGTGGAATTTTATTCCTCATCATGTCTTCTCTACTTTTGGTGGCCTTAACTTCATGTTGTTTTACAATTATAATATTGACAAAGTTCCAGTGAAACTTTCTGATTTTCATCGGCAGGTTTTCTTGTCATGGTCCTTAATTTATAAACACAATTTTTCTCCACACAGATATTATATATGGAATAATCGGGATATATTGTATAAAAATACCTCTTTGTTTTTAGAATATTGGTTCCGAAATAATATCCTATTGGTGAGCCAACTGCAGAGGGTCTTTTACTCAGTTATAAAGAGTTCTTATCACTTTACAAGGTCTCTGTAACACCTAATGATTTTGCAATTGTTTTAGGTGCCATTCCCTCAGGTGTTCTTTATTATTCAGGAACGTGTCAAGACCTGGCCCTCAGAGCCTACCTTCAATTGACCCTGTTGACTCATCAGTAGGAAAAATTTGTTTCTCTTTTGGTCCATTCAACAACAGAGAGATATGAACCTTGTTTCAGCAGGTTGTTGTATCTATCTATACCTTATGTCATGCCTTATTGGAATGGATTTATTGATAATATCTGTTGGAAAAAAGTTTGGATGTTGCCACACACATACCTACTTGTTAACAAAATTAAGGAAGTTTCCTTTAAAATTATTCATAAATATTATCCTACCAACCACTATATGAAGAAGTTTAAGGAAAACATAAACTCAAATTGCTCCTTTTGTAATGACCACCCAGAAACAGTGTTGCATCTTTTTTGGCATTGTATGCGTGTAAGAAAACTGTGGGAAGACATCAGTAGGTTTATAATTGAACACATTTATGAAGATTTTACACTATTGTGGAGAGATGTACTGTTTGGATTCTTTACATACAATAGAAATAAGCTGAAACATTTTTACGTAATTAATTTCATTATTCTTTTGGCCAAATTTCATATACACAAATGTAAATTTACAAACATAAAACCACATTTTCGTACCCTACAAAAAGAAATTGAACTGTATTTTAAGACGGTTAAATGCTCTACTAACAAAAAAGCTGTTACAATTGTAAGTATATGCATGTCCCTTAAGGTCCTTGTGTAATTGTAATGTGATATTGTACCCCCTAGCTCGATTGTCCATTGTTTGTAATCTATGTATGCTTGTGTTCCCTCATGGGCTTTATGTATTGATTTGTTGTTAATAAAAATAAAGAAAAACACTATTTCCGTACTTTGGGGCCCAAAATGCAATTGTTCAGTAAATTGGCGTGGCTTTACATCGTTTTCAGATTTGAAGAAAATGGCAGAAAATATGCAGCCGATTTACGAGAGCGCATACAAATTCATTGCTTTAACTAATTATGACAAATGTTTAGAAAAGGTTGAGCAATTTAATAAAGTAATGGCTTTTCAATTAAGTTACCTTACACCTTATGTTGGCTGACAATTTGTTTGCTACGCTGTCCTTATGAACCACATAGCAGTATGTATCGGTATGTTTTCTAGCTACCTAACGTTAGCTGGCTACTTATACGTCAAACTTGCCAGTATATTAACTATAGGCTATCTAACTAACTACCCAACGTTAATTGACTTGATTATTCCCGTCATGTTTAGCTTAGCTACGTGGTATAATCGTGCGTTCTCAATGGACTTTTTTAATTTTTAAATTTTATTTCACCTTTATTTAACCAGGTAGGCTAGTTGAGAACAAGTTCTCATTTACAACTGCGACCTGGCCAAGATAAAGCATAGCAGTGTGAACAGACAACACAGAGTTACACATGGAGTAAACAATTAACAAGTCAATAACACAGTAGAAAAAAAAGAAAAAAAAAAGAGTCTATATACATTGTGTGCAAAAGGCATGAGGAGGTAGGCAAATAATTACAATTTTGCAGATTAACACTGGAGTGATAAATGATCAGATGGTCATGTACAGGTAGAGATATTGGTGTGCAAAAGAGCAGAAACGTAAATAACTATAAACAGTATGGGGAAGAGGTAGGTAAAATTGGGTGGGCTATTTACCGATAGACTATGTACAGCTGCAGCGATCGGTTAGCTGCTCAGATAGCAGATTTACAGGATGCAAATTTCTGCCTGAAGAAGCTGGCCTTTGCTTTCCTGACTGACTGCGTGTATTGGTTCCTGACTTCCCTGAACAGTTGCATATCGCGGGGACTATTCGATGCTATTGCAGTCTGCCACAGGATGTTTTTGTGCTGGTCGAGGGCAGTCAGGTCTGGAGTGAACCAAGGGCTATATCTGTTCTTAGTTCTGCATTTTTTTGAACGGAGCATGCTTATCTAAAATGGTGAGGAAGTTACTTTTAAAGAATGACCAGGCATCCTCAACTGACGGGATGAGGTCAATGTCCTTCCAGGATACCCGGGCCAGGTCGATTAGAAAGGCCTGCTCACAGAAGTGTTTTAGGGAGCATTTGACAGTGATGAGGGGTGGTCGTTTGACTGCGGATCCGTAGCGGATGCAGGCAATGAGGCAGTGATGGCTGAGATCCTGGTTGAAGACAGCGGAGGTGTATTTGGAGGGCCAGTTGGTCAGGATGACGTCTATGAGGGTGCCCTTGTTGACAGATTTAGGGTTGTACCTGGTGGTTCCTTGATGATTTGTGTGAGATTGAGGGCATCTAGCTTAGATTGTAGGACTGCCGGGGTGTTAAGCATATCCCAGTTTAGGTCACCTAACAGAACAAACTCTGAAGCTAGATGGGGGGCAATCAATTCACAAATGGTGTCCAGGGCACAGCTGGGAGCTGAGTGGGGTCGGTAGCAGGCGGCAACAGTGAGAGACTTATTTCTGGAGAGAGTAAAATCTATGAAACTGGAAACACTTATCTCCCTCACTAGCTTTAAGCACCAGCTGTCAGAGCAGCTCACATATTACTGCACCTGAACATAGCCCATCTATAATTTAGCCCAAACAACTACCTCTTTCCCTATTGTATTTATTTTATTTTATTTATTTTGCTCCTTTGCACCCCATTCTTTTTATTTCTACTTCGCACATTCTTCCACTGCAAATCTACCATTCCAGTGTTTTACTTGCTATATTGTATTTACTTTGCCATCATGGCCTTTTTTGCCTTTACCTCCCTTATCTCACCTCATTTGCTCACATCGTATATAGACTTGTTTCTACTGTATTATTGACTCTGTTTGTTTTACTCCATGTGTAACTCTGTGTCGAACTGCTTTGCTTTATCTTGGCCAGGTCGCAATTGTAAATGAGAACTTGTTCTCAACTTGCCTACCTGGTTAAATAAAGGTGAAATAAAAAATATAAAAAACTGTACTGCAGGAATGGAATGTAAGTTGCAGAAAATAGAGGTTGTGGTGGCAGCTGCAGAGAGGTATTTGGGTGCGTGAGACGTGACATCAGAAGAGTTACAGGGTGTGTTTAAGTGGTGATGTCCCATCCTTTCAGGTTGTTGTCACGAGGTAGGACTAAATACATTTAAATAGTGGAGTATGGTATTCATTATTATTTGTGAGTGTAGTGTTAGATGGTAGGGTATTTTATTTGTAGAAAAAATAGATCAGCAAAGTATAAGAGAGTTAATACTCCAGTCTAGTAGGTAGCGGTAATGCAACATTTATTCAATGCCAACCGCCGTTAAACCTCGAAGAAGAAGGATTTCAAAGTTCATCCTGAGTCTGCCTCTAAAAAATATTTTTGTCAACATGTCAACACAAGTCCATGACAATGTCAAGGTAGGTTTGTTTTGAGACCCCAACCATGCATGTAGCTACACATTATTAAAGGTAGCTAAAGAAAGACGTTGTTTTGATCTCCTAGAGTACCTACCATGGTACCTACCCTCAGCCTAGGTATGTGTAATAAGTGTTGCACCTTGTTCCCTGCACCGATCTTTCAACACAACACCGCGCAACATGTTGTCGCCATTGTCTTGCAGTAATTGTTCTACACATTTTGAAAAGAAAGCAAAAGGGTTCAAAATATTACGTATTTTAGCGCTAACAGAGGAGTGGACAGCTACAGTACTTTCCCCGGACATTACCCCACCACTCTGTCCGCATTGCTGTGTCCAGACCAAAAGTAATCAACATTAACATGGTCAAATCAGGCTTCAAATAACCATTTCCTCCGTGACTCCTCCGGTCATTATGTCAACAAAACAAGTGCATGACAATGTCACGGTAGGTTTATCCTTACGAAAAAAAGATGCCTTCACAGTGCAGTAACTGTAGTTAGAGTGCAGTATGCTGCAAATACTGCGTCCAAAATAACTGTTTTTGGCTACAGTAATTTATTCAGCAATTACTGCGTCCAAGACACTCCAGTTGACTGCAGTTTCAAAACTGCAATCTTCTTTTGTAAGGGTATTATCATATTTGCTATCAGAATAATGATTAGGGCAGGCAACCCTTATCCTGGTATACTGCAGGATTTGGGTCCAACTAGGCACCACACCTGCCCAGCTGAGCTAATTGATCAGTTCAGTGATTGCCTAAATTCAACACACCTGGTCATCCAGGTCGGTTAAATCAAAAACATGAAGTGTCTGAGGCACTCCAGGACCAGGGTTGCCTACCTCTGGGTTAGGGGATTGGCTCTCCAGTCCCAGGACACGGGTTCCAATTCGCAACAATATCATATCACGTTGCCTGGGGAGCAGACAGGTGAATTTAGAAATTGGAAACGTATTCCACATGGTCTTGGGTGATTTCTTTGAAACAGATAAAGCCTAGTCCTGAACTAACAACCAAACTCAATATTGAAAGTGATTTTTAGTCCACGACTAGGTTTAATCTGTGTCCGGAGACTACCCCCATATTCAGCTCGTCAAGGGCTTGATTTATTATTATTTTGATTTATTTAACCTTTATATATCCAGGTTAGTCTCATTGAGATAAAAATCTATTTTTCAAGAGAGACCTTGTTCAACCAAGACACCTGCTGGGGGAACAATGTTTGAGACAAATATCAGATATACTGTACATGTCTGTACAGAAACATACAAATGTCATAAAAAATCTATCATATGTACCACCGCATCAAGTCCTAATGACAATCACATTCCTCAGTAACATGTGAGTCAACAAAAGTTTTAAACTCCTCCCAGGAAACAAGATTCTGGGGTTTCAAGCTGGTCTGGAGAGAATTCCAAGACCACGGAGCTGATTAGCTAAAACACTTTTTGACATGATCTGTTCTGATTTTAGGAACCGCTAAAAGTAAGTAGGAGTGAGACCATATCTGGTATTTATTTTCAGACTTTATTAAGAATAAAAATAGTGTCAGTTTTACCAAAACTGCCTTAGATCATAATTCATATAGTATAGCAATGTTTAAGCCTATGTAGAGTCAATGAAGACTAGCCAACAGTGTGTCAGATGCTTTTGGTTGGTAATAAACCTAAGAGCTGCATGATACATGGAATCAAGTACAATCAGGGTAGTGCTTGAGGTCTGCATATAAATTACATCAGGGCATTGATGATCATGTCCAATTAAATGGGTGTGCTTGTTCAAGATCAGTGGAACAGTTGTTGGGGACACCTAAGGACAGAGAGGTTTGGGAAACACTGGTACCAAGTATTTTAATAGTGACATTTATATATTTTGATCTCTTCCTCAGCAATATTATGGTTCTCGCCTGGAGTCCACCTGTGATCTGCAGACTAGTGCTGCCTGCTCTCTACCCTGCAGGCCAATGCCCAAGAGTGCTATAGAGGCCCTCAATCTCGTTCACCCTGAAGTAACCAAACGGTATGAGGATGACAATGATTCGACTGCTTCTGTTGAGAATGTATCTATTTGTATAATGATAGAGAAGTAGAATACATTAATTTCCAACCAATATACATGAATAAAGACTAATATTGCAGCAAATGTGAAACTGGTTAGGACACACTCTTTGTTCCAGATTTAGCAGACACTCTTATCCAGAGCGACTTAGTTAGTGCAGTCATCTTAAGATAGCTAGGTGAGCCAACAACATATCACAGTCATAGTAAGTACATTTTTCCTCAATAAAGTAGCTATCAGCAAAGTCAGTGCTAGCAAAAGGGAATAGTGTTCGTTCACGAAAGGCTATATATATAATTTTGTTCTAGGTTTTTTGGCTGTGGTCTTCCTGTTCCAGAGAAACTTCAGGGCTGCAGAATCTTGGACCTGGGCAGCGGTTCCGGCAGAGACTGCTATGCCCTCAGTAAACTAGTTGGCGAGACTGGCCATGTCACAGGCATTGATATGACTGAGGAACTGGTATGTATAGCACCTAGACCAATATATCCACTCACCCTATATTTTCAGTAATATAACAATCATTCTATTACATTGGTGTGCGATACTCTGCTTTCTGCTGTGGTATGGCTCAGTTGGTAGAGCATGGTCCTTGCAATGCCAGCATCATGGATTAAATTCAGGCTGGGGTCATCAATACAAAAATGAATGTGTAAAATCGGCTACTAAATGTATTTTTTGTGCTCAGATTCTAGTGTCCCGTAAATACATCCCATACCACCAGGAGAAGTTTGGCTTTGAGAAACCCAACACTACCTTCCTCCAGGGGTATATGGAGAAGCTAACTGCAGCTGGCGTTGAGAATGACTCTATGGATATCATAGTGTAAGTTGAGGAACAATCATGTTAATTTGCTATCAAAACAATGAGTCCTTCTTTCTCTTTTGATCGTTTATCTGTTTTACTGTGTCATGATCTGTTGGGAAAGTGAACAAAAATCCCCTTATTTTATCTACTGTTTCTTCCAGGTCAAACTGTGTCATCTGTTTATGCCCTGATAAGAAAACGGTTCTACGTGAAGCCTATAAGGTCCTCAAGGTAAATAGTCCACCACACTGCCTATTATCATTGCATAACATGATTATTAAAAAGAGTATCCCTGGGCTTTTAAAATACAGATGGCAGTGACTGTGTATCCTGAAAAGTACTCCTTTCTTTGCCCGTGTCTCTCTCCCATCTCTCCTGTGTGATATAGGAGGGTGGTGAATTGTACTACAGTGACATGTATGCCAGCAATGTTGTTCCTGACCACTTAAAAGAGGATTCAGTTCTGTGGGGTAAGTGATCAAGTTGCACCTTCCTAGCAGACAAAGAATGTTTGGTAATGCATATTCTGCTTCTGTAGAAAAGCCTATCTCTTATCTTAAATATTTTTCAGATTCGGTCTCATTGGTAACATCTCAATATACCCTTAAGTGGTTTCGCTTGACCCGAGTGTGCCGTGCAAATTGTAGAACTGCACTTCACACTGATGATGTTCTCTTTTCTTTTGTGTTTTGTGATAGGTGAGGGAATGGGCGGTTCCCTCTATTGGCGCGACTTTATCTCATTGGTCCAGGAGGTGGGCTTCAGCACGCCTCACCTCATCTCAGCCAGTCACATTGAGGTCCACAACTGCGAGCTCAAAAAGAAAGCAGGTAAGGCTGCTTACTGTAGGATGGAAAAAGTATACACTTCTCACGCTAACCTAACTAATAGCACATTTATTAATGTGGTCTAGAAGCATTTAGTATAAAAAATGTAAGCCTAGTCAGTCACTTCCATTTCCAATGTGTTGCAGGTGATATTAGCTATGCGTCTGGCACTTACCGGCTCTTCAAGTTGCCCAAAAAGCTTGAGATGTCAAGTGCAATAGTGACCTACAAGGGGACAGTGCCTGACTACCCGTGTCAGCTGGAGTTTGACTCCTCCCACTGCTTCAAGGTATGTTGGTGCAAACACGGCAGGGCTCTCCAAACCTTTTCCTGGAGAACTACTGTTCTGTAGTTTTTGCTCCAACCTCAATCTCGCTCACCTGATTCTAATAATTAGCTGGTTGATGAGCTGAATCACGTTAGTTACAACAGGGGTTGGAGTGAACCTACAGGAGGGTAGCTCTCTAGGAGCAGGGTTGGAGTGAACCTACAGGAGGGTAGCTCTCTAGGAGCAGGGTTGGAGTGAACCTACAGATGGGTAGCTCTCTAGGAGCAGGGTTGGAGTGAACCTACAGGAGGGTAGCTCTCTAGGAGCAAGGTTGGAGTGAACCTACAGGAGGGTAGCGCTCTAGGAGCAGGGTTGGAGTGAACCTACAGGAGGATAGCTCTCTAGGAGCAGGGTTGGGGTGAACCTATAGGAGGGTAGCTCTCTAGGAGCAGGGTTGGAGCGAGCCTACAGGAGGGTATCTCTCTAGGAACAGGGTTGGAGAGCCCTGAAACACAGCATAATAGGACTACCCTCACCTAAGCAATTCTCATAAAGGCAGCATTTTGATTAAGTAGCAAGGTCATGTTGTTCCCTTATTTTATGAACAATTGTTTTACTTGTGTATGCATACTAATACAGTAGTTGGTATGGACCACTGATACACACACCTTTTATACATACAAATGGATTCCACACTACTTTAGGTCAATGCACAAATTGTGTGGGTTGCCTAATATGTTAAGTGGATGTATAATAAACCCTGTGATGTTGTGCTGTGCAGAAGGACGTGGCGCTGCAGGTGGATGGGGAGATGGCTGCTATCCTTCAGTGCTCTCGCTTCTCCCCGGACTTCTGCATCCAGAAGGTAGGTACCACTTTACAAAGGTAACACCTTATAGCTCTGTAATAGCCATGTAATTACAATAGTAACATGGTACCCAAAAGCAATCAGGGACTGTATTATTATTTTAAAAATTATTATAGGAAATAAAGCTACTCTGCAAATACCTCAACTGGCATTTACTGATGATCATTTGAATCTTGAACTGTCACTTTTCAGTACGGCCACCTCAGCCCGTTTCTGCTGGCCGATAACCTGGGCTCCTCGGTGAAGCAGTGCTCCAAAACAGGCAAAGCTGCAGGAGGCTGTGGGGAGACCTAACTCACTACACCTGGATGACATCATATCCATGAAAGACCCTCCTCAGAATGACAGGGTGTATGTCCCAATAGTCTCTCCTTCCTCCTGAAGTGTGCACTCATTCATTACTTTCCACAAATTTAAAATCATTGGATTGTTGTTGGCCTGGGCTATTGGGAGTTTCCACCATATTTCTTATACCAGTCATTTCATAACAGTGTAGGGATGTGAACAAGTGCACTTGAAGGAGAGGTTATTTGGATCACCCAATGTGACAGAAAAGACAAACATTTTGATGTCTGTACCTATGTAGCACAAATGATATAAAAAGGGTTGTAGTGTTTCTTTTCAGACTGAAAAGCCTACTATGCCTTGAAATACTATATTTTTCCTCCCATGTCCAGCTCATAGATTTAAATGGCAATGGTTATTTTATTATGTGACATTTGGAGCATTACCTGGATAATACATGAGACTGTTGCCTATATACTAACTTATTTACACACTGATGTGGACGCCTAAGGCCCGCCCAGTCATTCAATGTAAAAATTACATTTGTAAAAAAATACTTGTCTTGTTAAATTCTCAAATGACATGCACACAGGCTGAAGGTCCCACCAGCCCATACACATAGATCACTTGACAAACGCACAAAAGAGAAGATAAATAATTCAACAAAACTGCCAGTTTCAGATATTTATTTGTATCTAGGAGTATTCTGTGTGTGGTGGCGATTTTGGGCCTGGCTGATGTGACCCACAATACTTAAAACAAGGTCAAATCATGACGTCAGTGATCTTCAGGTCGGAGTCCTAGAAAGATGCTGAGTGTCCGACTTGGAATTCCGAGTTGGATGACCATTCCGAGTTCCCAGTTGTCTTGAAAGCTCAGAAGTCAGAGATTTCCTAGTTCACAGTTGTTTTGAATGCGGCAGTAGCCAGACTAGCAGAGTTTCCACTAGTTACCACAGCCATCTTTAGTCATGATTAGATTATATTTTAGATTAGTTTAATAGTCACATGTACAGGGTTGCAGATGTAATTACAGGCTATAGTGAAAGGGGGAGAAGATAGCTGATTTAGTGTTGGCTATTCAGCAGCCTGAAGGTCTGGGGGTAGAAACTATTGGCCAGTCTTACAGTTTTTGCCATGATGCTCATATTCTGTCCTCGTCTGAGTGATTGAAACGGGGAGAACAGGCCATAGCTCGGGTGGCTGGGGTCCCTGAGAATCTTCTTGGCCTTCCTGCAACACTTGGTTTAGGTGTCCTGGAGGGCAGGTTGAGTGTACCACCCACTGCAGCGCCTTACGTTCCCTGGTGGTGGAGTTGCAGCCAGACAGTTTGCTCTCGATGGTGTTCCTGTGGAACACTGTGAGGGCCCTCGGGACATGCTGAATTTCTTCAGCATCCTGAGATTAAATAGTCGCTGTCGTAAAAATGTATGAAAACTAAAATTAGCTTTTTGGTCTTAATGTTAGGGTTAGTAGTGTGGTTAAGGTTATGTTTAAAATCTTAGCAACCAGGAAATGGCAGGAATTTCTGCAAAGTGCAACTTTATGTGTTTCCCTTAAAGGCTTACCTTAATAATAATGTTACCTTACCTAAGGGAATTGTTTAAGGGTATTGCATATAGTCCCTCAAACATTTCTGAAGATAAGGTAATCATTTAAGGGTTTAAGGTTAGAGTAGTGCAGAAGTTGTCATATGCTGAGGCAGTGAAGAAAGTAGAGGAAGATGGGTCAAGGGGAGGGAGCCTAAGAGGAGTGGTGTGAATAGTAGATCTGTACCAGTACAGAGGGATAGGCCAACAAGTGATATGTGTTTCAGTAAGATTGGATTTTTAGCATTTATAGTAATGGTTATCAACTACTGCAGGGATGGACATAAGTCGCAGAAAATTTAGATTGTGGTGGCAGCTGCAGAGAAGTATTTGGTTGTGTGAGAAGAGTTACAGGTTGTGTTTAAGTGGTGATGTCCCATCCTTTTAGGTTGGTGGCATGAGGTAGGACTAAATATATCTAAATAGTGGAGTAGGGTGGTGTTATTTTTATTTTATTTGTTAGATTTGATGGTAGGGTATTTGTTTATTTATTATTTCAAGCAAAGTATAAGGGAGTCTAGTATGTGGCGGTAATGCAACATATTGGATGCCAACCGCCGTTAAACCTCATTGAAGAAGCACTCTTATCGAATATTCAAAAATGTCTTACAATAATGAGATGTACCCAAACTTAAGGAAAGCTTTGACTATGTACAGACTCGGTGAGCATAGCCTTGCTATTGCGAAGGCCGGGTTATACAGACCTGGCTCTCAAGAGAAGACAGAGAAGACTATGTGCACACTGCCCACAAAATTAGGTGGAAACTGAGCTGCACTTCCTAACCTCCTGCAAAATGTATGACCATATTATAGACACATATGTCCTTCAGATTACATAGATCCACAAAGAATTTGAAAACATACCCGATTTTGATAAACTCCCATATATACTGGGTGAAATACCACAGTGTGCCATCACAGCAGCAAGATTTGTGACCTGTTGCTGCAAGAAATGGGCAACTAGTGAAGAACAAACACCATTGTAAATACAACCCATTTTTATGTTTATTTTCCCTTTTGAACTTTCACTATTTGCACATAGTTTACAACACTATAAATACATAATATGACATTTGAAATGTCTTCATTCTTTTGGAACTTCTGTGAGTACAATGTTTACTGTTAATTTCACTTTTGTTTATTATCTACTTCACTTGCTTTGGCAATGTTAACATGTTTCCCATGCCAATAAAACCCCTTAAATTTAAATGTATCCACCAATCCAAAGAAAGGATAGTAGGGAGCTGGACAGGCCGACATGCCGCTTTGTGGACAACGACTCCCATTGTTAGGGCGGAGAGACATGTATCTTCCCAGTATATCCATAATATTTGATTCAATTGAAGGAAACTTTAATTAAAAGATGAGAAAAGTAAATATGTTTCATGCAACTGGGCCCAGAGTTCTCGCTGAAACTGCCTCAGACACATGCGAAGCAGTATCACGCGAGAACTCGATGTAAACAAACAAATCTGTGTGGTTCGAAGTCGGGCTTTGTGTCATGGTGAGCAAATTCACGACAGGGTCATTATCTGTTGTTGTGACTCATGCAAATAACATGTAGCTGTTGATCAAATATTACAATCACCCCCAAAATAATCTGCGAGATTCCTCAAAATTATCCTGGGACAAACAGGGTATTATTATTCACTCTGATTGGTCGAGGACCTACAACACCCGCCTCTGTCGTACACTGATTGGCTTGGTGAACGCAGCGAGGGTGCTACCATTGGTCTTTAACTCTCCACGTCTTTCCTACTGTTTTATGGCAATTGTTTAGGAGATTCGTTGAACTAACAAGCTAGCTAGACAACACACTAGGTACGTATTGAATAACATATACATTAGTTGGTGATACTTCGCGAATGATGTTTAGTAAATAGGTGTAGCTACTGGTGTTTGATTAAATAACTTGTCTGGTGGTGGTTAACGTTAGCTGCTGTCACAGAAAGAATAGGACTGGAGACTAACGTTAGTTCTTGACATCTAAGTTAGCTAGCTATATTTATCAAACAATTTTGACTTAAAAAAAAATATTGTTAGCTAACTAAGTCATCTTTAGTTTGTGATTTGAAGCTGACCAGCTAGTTGGAAGAACCAATTTGAGCTAGATAGAGTAGCTAGCTAGCCAGTTAGCTGTCAGTGTTACCAAATGTTGCAATCATTGTTAAGGCTAACAGTATTTCGTGTATGTGTACCTAATCATATATTTGTTAGTTACTTTAACCCAAGTTTCTAGATCCATTTGTAGTTAAACTTATATATTTTTTAAAACTCTAAGATGGCTCTAGTTAGTATGTTAGCTACTAGAGAAGAGTGGAGTAAGTTGCGCCAAATGGGTAAATTGAGCCATCCTTCTAGGAAACCATACACAAAATGTATAATTTGACCACATATTTAGGAAGAGGTCATAATTTAATGTAGTCTGAAGGAAGAAACCATATTTTCACCAAGTCAAATTCATTTATTGTTAGAGGTTTCATAATGCTTGTATCTTAACCAAAATATATCATTTTAAGATTGTTCTATACATCATTTGGGGTCCAACACCTAGCATGAAAGTGCATCCTTGTAGCTATATGGGCTAATTTATTACAAATGTTTGCCTTGGGGTAAGTTCAACCAATGGCAAGTTGAACAAATTGAAATGTTTCTTCCAAGGTGTAATGCAAGGCTGGGATATAAGGTAAAAACGTGGTCTGGCCTATGTTTAAAGTGTTTTAGAAATGTACAGTTTGTTAGGTGTTAAGCCTGTGTTAAAATATGCTTAAAAATAAGACAAAAAGCATTTTTTTTGAATTGTGTTTGGGAAATAAAAAACATGGTTTTAAAAAGGTAGTCTTTAAATTTCATTCAGTACAGAAATGTGTAGGCGTCTTAACTTACCCTGTCCTGTAGCAAAACTTACCTACTTATAGGCTGTCTCATCGTTGTCGGTGATCAGGCCTACCACCGTTGTGTCATCTGAAAAATTAATGATGGTGTTGTGCTTGGCCACGCAGTCGTGGGTGAATAGGGAGTACAGAAGGGGACTAAGCAGACTCCCATGAGGGGCCCCCGTGTTGAGGGTCAGCATGGCGGATGTGTTGTTGCCTACCCTCACCAACTGGGGGCAGCCCGTCAGCAAGTCCAGGATCCAGTTGCAGAGAGAGGTGTTCAGTCCCAGGGACCTTAGCTTGGTGATGGGCTTGGAGGGGACTATGGTGTTGAACACTGAGCTGTAGACAATTAACAGAATTCTCATTTTTTTTTGTTGCTTTAATAACTTTCAGATAATTTAATGTAGCAATGGTAATCAAGCTCAAATTGATATGTGATACAGCAAATGTATTGAAAATAAGAAACAGACTTTCATCCTAGTTACTGAATGTAATGATTTGGTCCTAATCATGGTTATATTAGGCAGGTTTGTTGGGGCCGGGCGTGGTTTACTGTGTTGACTATCAGGTGTACCGTTAGGCCTACATTTTGTAGTACAAAATGTTATATTAGTACAACCAAAAGTGGTAGGAATCTGTTCAAGATCTTTCATGACCATTCTACATCCTATATGAAAGTCTACTAGACTCGACCTTTATGGAGACAGAGACATAAATGAAACCTAGCTATTACCGGATTGTAATCGTCATGTTCTTTCCTCTGTAGAATAAAGACTTGGAGACAGAATGGCATCAGAATCTCCGCGCAGACCAAGCCGCTGTGCTGGAGGGGTTGTGGTGCGAGCACAAGCTGCCACGTAAGGACACACACACAATAAACACACAGAATAATAGGCTTTCAGCTATTGCACCTGAGGTGTCTGGTCTACCTACTTACACAAGTTTCCCCTTTCAAAGACATGACATTGCCTAACAGCTAGTCCCATGATGGTTGTTATTGACCATCCGTTTCAGACATATGCTTCAGTGCTATGGATCAATATGATCTGGTTCAGTATATTTCCTTGGCTACTTTTTGAGGTGGGGAGTGCATAACAGAAAGTGTTAACTACAACCAATTTAGCTGAATTAAGTGCAAAGACAATACTTATACCTATGCATACACTACAAATATTCTCCTCATAGGTATACTCTTGTGTTACAGTGAGCAGTCGTATATGGAGAGTGTTGTGACCTTCCTCCAAGATGTGGTCCCTCAGGTAAGATTGTTTCCATTGATTGTCATCTTTTCTACAGTAACAGAAATGTGTATTACATGTTACCCTTATTCAGATTGACTTACTCAGGCTGTCAATGGTGTTTTTATACGGCGGAGAGAGTTGAAGTATAGGATTAACTGAATCACAATTTATCTTATTAAAGTTTTAATAGGTAATTCTATGACATTAACAGAGTGCAGTAATTTAATCTGATAAATTGTTGTCCTCATCTCCTACTTGTCTTTTGTCCAAATTCAAGGCATACACTGGCGCACCCCCAACTGATGAAAAAGAGAAAATAGTTTGGGTCAGATTTGAGAAAGCTGACATCAATGGTAAGTCCAAGAACAGTTTCAAAGCTTCCCCCCTTGACTGTGTTGTGTTCAACCTTGGAGGGCATACACATTTTGATAACAAGTGATAACTTGCTTCATATTATCTGGTATTTTAAATCCACAGATTAGATTAAACCATATATAAACAGGTTCTTGAGTATTATGAGTTTCCTGAAATATGCTGATAAGTGGCCTCTTGTTAGAATTCCTGGGTAGAAAACTGTTTAAATGTGACACATGAGTAGTTCCTTTGGCAGGCGTTGTTTGCGAACCATTTGATGGTTCATTTCCTGTAAGGACTTTGAGTGACAGGTCTGATGTATCTCAATGGCACAAGTCTGTGTGTGTGTGTGTGTGTGTGCGCCAGATCTCTCCCTCAATCTGACAACAGCTGTGTTGATTAGACACAGCGTTTTGTCTGTGTTTATAAAAATTTCGACCACTTTAATGTTATTTACGCAAACCTTTTGAAGAGGACTTCTGTTTGGCGTTCAATTTAGAGCTTCACTGTTCCAGCCCTGCTTCTTTGCATGCTCAATGTAAAGCAAATTGTTTTATACGGAAGCAATGGCTCCTATACATTAAAAAACCGCCCCCCCCCCCCCCCCCCCCCCCCCCCCCCTTCACTGGTTCTGATTAGACCCCCCCCTGTCTTCACTGGTTCTGATTAGACCCCCCCCCCCGTCTTCACTGGTTCTGATTAGACCCCCCCCCACCCCGTCGTCTTCACTGGTTCTGATTAGACCCCCCCGTCTTCACTGGTTCTGATTAGACCCCCCCCCGTCTTCACTGGTTCTGATTAGACCCCCCCCCCCCCCCCCGTCTTCACTGGTTCTGATTAGACCCCCCCCCTGTCTTCACTGGTTCTGATTAGACCCCCCCCCCCTGTCTTCACTGGTTCTGATTAGACCCCCCCTCCCCCTGTCTTCACTGGTTCTGATTAGACCCCCCCTCCCCCTGTCTTTACTGGTTCTGATTAGACCCCCCTCCCCGTCTTCACTGATTCTGATGATCTATTTATCTATGTCAGGCAGTTGTAGTTTGATTGTCAATTCATCATATGAATTGAAATCAAAATAAGTTTGATTAAGTCTACAGAGTTGACTGAATATAAATGTCTAACTTCCCTGTGTGTCCATCAGATACGTCCCGCTCCCCAGAGTTCCTGGAGATGCACAGTGGCAGCAGTGACCCTCCCCTCTGCCTCATGATTGGTTATGCAGACGGGATGCAGATCTGGAGCATATCCGTGAGTGTTTTTGTTGTTACTGTGCTGTTGTTGGTGTTGGTGTTGAAGCTTACTGTTTGGGGTTTTAGGCTGGGTTTCTGAATAAGCACTTTGTGACATCTGCTGATGAAGGGCTTTATAAATACATTTTGAATAGAAAGATGTTGAACAACAACAGACATGAGTGGCGCTGCTCTCTAAGACACTGCATCTCAGTGCTTGAGGCGTCACTACAGACACCCTGGTTCGAATCCAGGCTGTATCACAACCAGGCCGTGATTAGGAGTCCAATAGGGCGACACACAATTGGCCCAGCGTCGTCCGGTTTTGGCCAGTGGTGGCCGTCATTGTAAATAAGAATCTGTTCTTAACTGACTTGCCTCGTTAAATAAAGGTCAAAAACCCCAGACATTATTGTTTCTCATTTGCAGTACCCCTTGTCCCCCACTAGATGTCAGGATAGACCAGGGTGTTAACAGTTATTTTCTTTATAAAATGCTCCAGTCAATTACAAGTCTTGACAACTTCTGCACCAACAGTTTCTCTATGATCTGTGTTGTGGTTGTTAACATATGAAATACAGATCTTTGTGTTTTTGGTGTTGAAATAATTCATTTTAAATAAAGAGCTGTTTACATTTGATGAGCAGTTTGGGTGGGTCACACAAGACACTACTCTATCCAGGTCCCATAATTACAGGAACCATAGCACCTATTGTGCACTCCGGCTGGGAATTGCAAGGGACCTCACGATACGATATTATCACAATACTTAGGTGCCGATACGATATGTTGCGATTCTATATGTGTTCGATACTGTGATTTTATTGCAATTCGATGTTCCAAACAAATTGAGCACCATATGTCTGCTGCAGAGGGACAAGAGGGAGACATCAACATTTTTATTAGGTATGACAATAAAAGTGCTGAAACAAATTGTTCCCTGTTTAAAAAGAAGATGGAGAACAAACTTTGATAGTAAATACTGGCGTTTTGGTACAGCCGACTAAGACAAATAATATTGTGATATCATCAAAAACAATATCCCGATGTGGAACTGTATCGATTTTCTTTGACCCATCACTATTGTGCACCCACAGTGAGTAGACTTGAACAATAGAGAGACATGCGCAGGCCTCCACAATGTGAGGAGAATCATGGAGGTGAGAGAAGGGCCACTGATTTCCTTCTCTCCTCATCTGTCACTGAGGAGGTAGACTTAGCCAACAAGATGGAGGACTTTTGATATTCTTTTAAGGTGGTTTGTGTTGTGACTGGTATCATCCCAGGGTCAAATATTTAAGGAGGAATATGGATTGAAATAAAGTAAGAAACCACTCATGGAAAAACCTAATAGTGGAAATAGCATTAATGTTTTTCCAGATTTGTATTCTTTTGATTTTAATTTCAATGTAAAGGCTATTTGAAAGAGCTGTTCTTTTGACTCATTTTTCAACTACAGTAAAGTCATTTCCAGGATTATCTGAAAATAATAACTGAGATATTCTCTAGTAAAATCATTAGACAATTTTGTCAGCTCTACAACTTAACAAATAACCTGCAATTCTGCAAAGGCCTCTATTTAGGACTATCAGGTTCCACGTGCAAGCTGTCACAGAAACATGCTAACTTAACATGCATCCTGTGAGATCTAAACAGCCTAAATCCTTAATCAGTCCTTTCTAAACATCCACAGGCCACCAAGAAAATGACACACTTCCCCCTCCACACACTGGGGCTGACTGACACACACACACTGGTGGGATGTGGCTGTGAACAACGTCTCTGTTGTTAGCGCACCTCTTCTCTCTTAAAGAAGAGAGGAACTATATGCAGCTAGCTACAGATGTGCTACACTATCCAGCCTACATAATACCATCCAGAATAAATGAGGAGAGAAGGACCATAGCCAGCTAGCTACAGATGTGCTACACTAGCCAGTCTACATAATACCATCCAGAATAAATGAGGAGAGGAGAAGGGCCATAGCCAGCCTACATAATACCATCCAGAATAAATGAGGAAAGGAGAAGGGCCATAGCCAGCCTACATAATACCATCCAGAATAAATGAGGAGAGAAGGGTCATAGCCAGCCTACATAATACCATCCAGAATAAATGAGGAAAGGAGAAGGGCCATAGCCAGCCTACATAATACCATCCAGAATAAATGAGGAGAGAAGGGTCATAGCCAGCCTACATAATACCATCCAGAATAAATGAGGAAAGGAGAAGGGCCATAGCCAGCCTACATAATACCATCCAGAATAAATGAGGAGAGGAGAAGGGCCATAGCCAGCCTACATAATACCATCCAGAATAAATGAGGAGAGGAGAAGGGCCATAGCCAGCTAGCTACAGATGTGCTGCTGCACTACATATAGAGTATTCTAGTACCATCTCGAGTTGGGTACAGTATAGTTCCATTTCAATACCAGTCAACCAAGGAGTAGAATTGGAATTGGCCCCAACTGGGCGATACACTCGATACTGTTGCGGTGTTGCTCCTCTTTATATCACACTCTTACCCCTCTTGTAGTTTTTCTGTGGTTTTGGCATGTTTCCGGGACGTGTTATTTCACTGGGTTCATATTAAGTTATGATAGCACCTCGGTCTCGAACCCTGAGTAGCTGTGAAGTTTTTTTGACAGTCGCTAAGCCTACACCCTCTGTAATGGCACTGACTGCATGGAGAGACACACACACACACACACTCCTCATCAGACGCCCTACAGAGTGTGTATGTGCATATCAACCGTCCGTGTGTGTGCATTACTGTCCCCTCAGACAGCGAGGGATCTTTGACTGGATTGGTGTCGCCTGCCCTGTCCCAGACAGATGAGGCCCATACTACCGTGGGCAAGTTGTTGGCCTGAAGAGGTGTTGGGGGAAATTACCATCTTTGAAGAGAGGTGTCTGTGTGGGCGCTGTTATTAATGAAGTACAGTCCCAGATAGGGACAATATCAGCCTGTCTTCATGTGCTTCCAAGAGGGAGAAAAGTTATCACTGCTGGTCCACCGCCTGCTTGGAAGCTCAACAGTGAAAACGGCCCCCGCTTGTGGCCTTAGTACCAAGTGTTATGTCTCTCTCATGGTGGAAGGTAAAATTGAAATGAGCTGTTGTTTTAGGATCCCCAAAAGCACTTAATTTTGTTGAAAATTATTCATTGATCATATTCATCCACCATCAATATGCCCTTGCCGTGTGTCCTGTCTGAATGCATGTCTGTCTGTCTACAACTGAGGGGTAATACAGAGATTTAAACACAGTGTACAACACTAGTTTCCACAAATAACATCCCACCCAGACCCAGAATTGAATTGAAAAAATTTTATGATATATTTTTAAAAAAAGACACACACAGAAAGAAGCAATTGGGCATATTGCTGCTGCGTAGACAGGCGGCTAATGTAATGGCAGAAAGCAGAGACGGATGTTGTTGATGCCTGGCTGGCTGTCTTGTCACACAGAGCCATGTAAAGCAAGGATGAGCTGTGGGGTAATGCACAATGCCCACCGTATTGTCATTATCCTAACCCCCCCGCCCACCCACCACACACAATCCAGCAAATTCCATTATTCTCCAACTCCATTTGCCGTAGGAATCCCACCCATCCTCCATCCTCCCACCATAGTCCCACTTATTCCCTCTCTGTGCTCCTTTAACCTGCTAGTGGTTTATGATGCTCTAGTTTAATGCCACTGGACCGAGCTGCACTTTTAATAAAAACAATGGCCTGATCCACCACTTTGAAAAGAGGCTACTAATTGCGCAAAAGAGCATTCATCCTCGGATGTGCTTATCTACTTAAGACACGTGGATTATGGTGACAGTAATGTGATAATGCACGTTTCGCTGTAATTTAACACAAAAAACATCACAAAAGTGGAGCTTAGAGCTTAAAACAATGCACCATTACAGGCGTCAGAGCCACCACGGACCACGCACGGGTTCTGACCTGACTATTACAGGCGTCAGAGCCACCACGGACCACGCACGGGTTCTGACCTGACTATTACAGGCGTCAGAGCCACCACGGACCACGCACGGGTTCTGACCTGACTATTACAGGCGTCAGAGCCACCACGGACCACGCACGGGTTCTGACCTGACTATTACAGGCGTCAGAGCCACCACGGACCACGCACAGGTTCTGACCCGACTATTACAGGCGTCAGAGCCACCACGGACCACGCACGGGTTCTGACCTGACTATTACAGGCGTCAGAGCCACCATGGACCACGCACGGGTTCTGACCTGACTATTACAGGCGTCAGAGCCACCACGGACCACGCACGGGTTCTGACCTGACTATTACAGGCGTCAGAGCCACCACGGACCACGCACGGGTTCTGACCTGACTATTACAGGCGTCAGAGCCACCACGTACCACGCACGGGTTCTGACCTGACTATTACAGGCGTCAGAGTACACGCTGGGTGAACAACAGGTGTGGCGGCCATTTTCAACATGTCAATGTGGGAACACTATTTCCTGAACACTATCCAGCTGCTAACCTGTTATTCTTTTCTTCAGATACTGTATGTAGGCTATGTTTGATTTCAGTTCTGTTCAAAGCATTTTAAAAGTATTTTTGGCATCAGTCATAGCGCTTTTGAAACCAATTAGCTGAGCTGTCTGGTTATCAGACTGCTGGTCTTGCCAGCCAGGCGACACCGCAGCCCGCTCTGTCCCGTTGGCTCAGTCACAGAAAGAAAGAGTAGGCTGCTCGTTTGCATCGGAATGCTTTGGGGACCTTTGTTGGTAGCTTTCACTACGGTTTGGTTGGCACTTCAACCACCAGCCCCTCCTCCACTCCCTTTAGTGCTCCCCTTCCTCTCCCTCTAGGCCACCCCCCCAATCTCCCTCTAGGGCCCCCTTCCTCCTTGACAAGCCCCTTTCCACGCAGTTGGAATAGATTTTTGTATTTTTTTCCCAGCGTGAACAAATCTCTCTTTGTTCCAGCTAGGGGCCCCCACATTGTCTTTTGACTTTGCCCTGCTGCCGACTTCTTAGCCCTTTAGCCTCCATCCAAACTGGAGCTTTAAGTTTGTGGTTGTGTAGCGTTGATCATTCTTATCATTACGCTGAGGCTTAATCAGAAGTATGGCCGCCTCGTAAAGAACTAGCGGTCACCTCACCGAACGCATGGAGTTTATTATCATCAGAAAGAACAACTCCAGCCCTGTTGACTATGGCAAAATGTTAACGGTTCTAGCATTGTATAGGTGGGCTTGTCCCCCTGCCTAGCTCTATTTCCTCTGTTCAGCTGGTGTTTGCTTGGCCAAGTGTTTTTGACGGAACTATACCGCAACAACCGTAAAACAACAATGTCCTCTTTTAAATTCATTTGTTACATTTCCTTTATTTATAAGAAATCAGAGTAAATGAGAGTGGTCTTAGACTGAGCGTTCATTGTATGCATTTATGTCAGAAGGACGGCGAGAGAAAGCTGGCCAGCCACTGTAAAATAGTCTCAAAGCGTTTGACTTTTCACTGGTGACACTACCTTTGACTTGTTACATTTACTTGTTCTTACATTGTTGTTGAACTTGCTCTACTCTCTTTTTTCCCCCCTCTCTGTTGTAGCTGGGTGGGGAGGCCCAGGAGCTTTTCTCTGTGCGCCACGGACCTGTGAGAGCTGCCCACATCCTGCCAGCGCCCCATATCAGTGAGTATCTATCAACCTGCCTACCTCTACCATTTTTCACCTTTTACTTCTACCCTAACGTTTCCCAGTCTTGTATTTCTGTCGTTCTACGCGTTCACATCAGACCATCTGAGTGTGATGCACATTGTAAGCGATTGTTCCCAGGGACTCAGGTCCTCAAGATGCTTTCGTTCTAGAAATCAGTAGAAAAGCTTGGCTGTTTTCAGCTTGTCATGCCACATGAACCTCCTCTCTGTCCACTTCAGTCAATATGTATCCACCCAATCTGCAAGTTAAATGTATGCGTTTTTGAAGCACATTGGTCTTGTTATTCCTCTGATGTGGGTTTTCAACACGGCCTCTCCTCCCCCGAAAAATTAAATCACTTATAGCTCAAATCAGTTCTCGCCAGTGCTCAAGGACCGCTCTTGAAACTAAGTTAAGTGTGGCACAATTTGTCGTTTGAGGATGTGGCGTGTGTGTGTTTGCTGTGATATGTCATGGATTAATTAAAGACTACCTGTTTGTTAATAGTCAGAAACCCCATGCCAGCGTCCCCTCTCTTCCTGTTCCTATCCTAATATTAAAGGCAGTCCTGGCCTCAATCATACTGTTGGCCTGGCCCCCACTGGTTCAGAATGAAGTGACAGAGCTCTGGTGAGCCCCCCCCCCCCCCCCCCCCCCCTACCATTTATTTCTCTCCCTCTCTCAAGTCACTCATTGGCCCCATTGTATTACAGGGGTAATAGCATTTCTAAAGGTTAGGTATGGAAGAGAAGCAGGCCAGGGAAAAACATGTCCAAAGTTCTGATCTAATCATGTTCAATCAGAGACTTCAATGGAAAGCAGAGGGGACATATCACCTCTAGGTTGCCTATGGACCACCCTCACAGACACACCGTTGTATCTAATATAAGACCGTAAGCATTCACATCCTCTTAAACCCATATACAATTGGATTTCCCTCGTTCTGCCAATTCGTTATTCTCTAGGCATGAAGTTTGAATTTGCTGTCACTGCAGGTATAATTCAGAAATTAAGTGAAAAGCACAAAACGCTAGCATGTGGCGTTCTGGTGAGAAAATCAGCTTTTTGTTCTCGCTCTGTGTTCCGGTCCTTTGGCAGATTTCAACAATGCACAATGACAGCATTGAAAGGGCCCTGGACAAGGATGAAAGCCACCAACAGTAATAAGAAGCAGCAGATACCCAACACATGAGGGGAACGATTCTCTGACTGCTAAAATAAAAATGAATTGTACTACCAGAGTAGCGGGGGGAGAGAGCGAGAGACACTGATTGCAATCTGTTAGACGCAGCCGGCGCAAACACTGTTGCTCTGTAGCAGCTGTTAAAAGACCAATTGTTTCAGTCGGGATCCTGGGTGGGCGGGTTTGGAAAGTCCTGAAAATAGGTGTCGGTTCAAATAAGTCAAAAGGCCCCTTCCTGGAATAGAGGAGGAAGTGGTGTTTTTCCGAAGAGAGCGATCCGTTTATCTGTCCAGCATCCCAGAGTTTGTAACCTATGCTCTTTTCTTCCGTCTTCTGGTATAGGCCATATATACGCCTACCAAAGGGATTCACAGTACAATAGATGAGCATTGATGACAAGTCATCCTAATATGTACAGTATGAGCCTTCTGTTGGTCTCTTGAACAGTAGAATGGATGTAGTAATAGTATTGTGTTGGACCTGAACTCAGATGACCCAGAGGCCCAGCCTCCATGTAAAGGGACTAATTACTAAAATGGCTCTGGAAATTATATCATTTATAACAGCAAACATGTTTGCTTCAGTACAGACTTGCCTTCCTCTATAAATGATATAAACACACACTCAACAGTCAAACATACAAATGTCGAGTTTGAAATGGAGCTATATTATATCTCTGAAATTACAGTCTACTCATAATCAAAGCATAGTCAACACTAGTCATGAAGGAATCTTAGATCATTTTCCCCCTGACTGTATTTACAGAAACTGTTTATTTTCCTAAATGCATTGTTCAAATGAAACCCTTTGGTCTTTTGGGGAAATCATATTTGCCTACAGCTCAATATGGTGACCCGTTGTGATGTTTGATGACAGAAATATGAGTGCAGAAGAAAGGCTGTGTTTGGGAGTGTTAGGGGTTTGAGGACGGCACATTGGCTCTCCCACACGGCACGGTCACACCACAGGAACTCGCACTGATTACTGTCAGGGCTAAATTACTCCCCTCCACAGGCCTAACAGCTTCTTCAATCTGGACCCCCACTACACACGCACGCACACACACCACATCCCTCCCTCGCCATCTTTAGGAATGGGACAATTAGGGGAAAATGGCACCCTATTCCCTACATAGTGCACTACTTTGATCAGAGCCCTATGGGAAAGAAACTAAATATGCCCGCTGGGCTTTTACCATACTGTAATTTCGCCCCAAACCCAAAGAATTAAACAGAGGCAGACAAAAGAACCCTACTCAGCTTTGAAGGGGTTCTCTGTCAATCTATCTCGCTCTATCCTCTCCTCCATACGGAGAGGAAAGATAGTTTGAGTTCAGCACGTTGCGCAGAGTGCTGTTTCTGTTCCTCCGTCTCCCTCCTCTCCTTTCTTCTTAATGTCTTGCATGCTGGTTTGTTAATCTATTTGATCCCCATAACTCTTCATGTTAACCTGGGCATTATTCTGTGGTCAGCAGGGATGAGTCCTCTCCATGTTGCCAGGAATGAGATGGTCCAACTTCTGTAATGTTCTATTTAATATATTGTCTCCTTTTCCTCTTCAGAATTTTGTGTAATTTTTATTTTTATTTTTTTACCCCTTTTTATCCCAAATTTCGTGGTGTCCAATTGTCTCTCTGCAACTACCGTACGGACTCGGGAGAGATGAAGGTCGAGAGCCGTGCGTCCTCCGACACACAACCCAGCCAAGCCGCACTGCTTCTTGACACAATGCCCACTTGACCCGGAAGCCAGCAGCACCAATGTGTCGGAGGAAACACCATACACCTGGCAACCGCGTTAGCATGCATGCGCCTGGCCCGCCACAGGAGTCGCTAGAGTGTGATGGGACAAGGACATCCCTGCCAGCCAAACCCTCCCCTAACCCGGACAACGCTGGGCCAATTGTGCATCGTCCCATGGCTCTCCCGGTCGCAGCCGGCTGTGACATAGCCTGGACTCGAACCAGGATCTCTAGTGTCCTTAGACCACTGCGCCACTCGGGAGTCCATCTCTTCAGATTTTTTTAGGGGGTATCATTTGATTACAGAGCTGCTGTAGTAATGTAATCAACACGCATCCTGCTACAGTAGTGCTAGTTAAGTGGAGTGGGTGGCTCTGGCCGGCTGGACTGGGCACAATACACAACAGGCCTGTCTCACATGCATAGGGCCCCCTAATGATGAATGATCACTGCTCTCTGCCAGTCCCTCATCATCATCTTCTCTCTCTCTCTCCTTCACCTCCCCCTTTTTTCCCTTCTCCTTCTCCCTTTTCTTCTCCTTCTCCCTTTTCTTCTTCTTCTCCCCCTTCTTCTCCTTCTTCTTCTTCTTCTTCTCCCCCTTCTTCTCCTTCTTCTTCTTCTTCTTCTCCCCCTTCTTCTCCTTCTTCTTCTTCTTCTTCTCCCCCTTCTTCTCCTTCTTCTTCTTCTTCTTCTTCTCCCCCTTCTTCTCCTTCTTCTTCTTCTTCTTCTTCTCCCCCTTCTTCTCTTTCTTCTTCTTCTTCTTCTTCTCCCCCTTCTTCTCCTTCTTCTTCTTCTTCTCCCCCTTCTTCTTCTAGGTCCGCTGATGATTGATAGTTTTGCGGACAAAAGGCCTCTCCTGGGGGTGTGCAAGAGTACCGGGTCCTCGGGGTGAGTACAGTACACATTTCTCATGACATCGCTGGGAGATATGCTTAGGAGGGTGGTATCTGACTGAATCCACAAACTGCTTTTTACAGTACAAGCCCCTAGAGATCCGATAATGTGATTCTATGTACAAGCCCAAGTCTTTCCCATGTTGAAAGAGTTGATTTTTCCTGATGACATCATTAGAGTTACAGTCCATTAGCTCTAAAGCCTTTCTCTGGTTGGGTCAAAGTTGAACTACGCCACACACACTTGTAATCCAGTTTCCACATGTGCTAACCATGGCTGCTGGTAACCATGACCACTGGTAGGAGTGATGTGCGTCAGTTGGCGACCAGGCATAGTTTTATTTTATTGGGCGCCCCCAGTTTTCGAACGTCTCAGAAGTTAGTATATGTATGATGATGGACTCATTTCTGGTCTAGTCGTTCTATTTCTCTGGCCTCCATCTCACTGATTGGTCACTCAGACAGACTCACAGTGGCACCAGATTGCACAACATGTCAACGTGACTTGCATACTCAGACCACGTCTGCAATGACACCCTATTTAGTAGTGCACTATATATAGATCAGGCTGTCATTTCATACAACGCCTTAACATGAGTTCCCTTTCCCCATCCTTCCTTCCTTCCAGTCACGTCACATGCCTGGTTAACAAGGGAGCAACAAGTAAAATAGTTGTTTTGATCTTTTACTAGAAATAATCAGGTCTGCAAGAACTGACACAAGGCAGCGCATTAGTAATTCATTTTGGGTGATTTTAGATTGACTCTCCTTGCTAATTTACCAGACTTGGATAAGCCAATCTGGCTGCATGGCGAGGCAGAAAAGGAGCGAGGAGATGGGAGGAGAGGTTAGAGGAGCAGGAGGAGGAGATGAGAGGAGAAGATGTGAAACTTCCTTGTGGTAATGGAATGTCCTTTCTCTGTCACCAGAGTCGATCTTTATTAAAATGTGTGGGAAGGGAAAGACAGGCTAGGGCCCTTAGTTGTACTGCGTGACGTTCAGACGTTACAAGGTACAAATCTTAAGTACATTTGAAAGCCTATAATTTGTCCTACGTAATAAGAGCCATCAAAGCCCCCCTGGTGAAGAGAGAGAACCCCAGGCGTCTGTTCTCCATACGTTGCCATGACCTCCCTTTTTCCCCTCCCCTTGTCCCTGCTCCTCTTCCAGAACATCGAAACATTTAACTCGATATTTCCTTCCTGGGAAATGAAATAAGGAAGTCTGTCTTCGGCTGGGCTTTGATGGAGACCACCTTCCCCAAGTTTTCAAAGTAAAGCTGCCTCCTCCTCTACTGCCTCTGCCACCGATTCTCTACTGCCTCGTCTACCTCCGTACTGCCTCTACCACTGCTCTGGCTGTGTCCTGGCTGACACGGAGAGAGAGCTACAGACGGGGAGGTTTTGGCTGCTTGGCCTGGTGACTGACGCTCAGCAGTAATGCTGAAAACATGCTTGATGCTTAAAAGACCAAACCCTGACCTCTGGCTGAATGGCACAGCCAGGCTGGGGCCGTCCTGACTCCCGACCGACAGAGGTGTTTGGTAAATAACACTACATTAAAAGAAGAGAGGACTACCCTATGGCCACAGAACAGTTTTTCCATTCAGGACATTCGTAAACTTATTAAGGTCCTCACTCAATTTTTAGCATATAATCATTTTAAAATAACAGCTTTTGTCAACCAGCAAAAAGGATGCCGGCTTGACACTTAAATGGAAAACAGATTGGAGTCTTGGCCGAGAGAGCAGCGCTGGTTTAGAAGTTGGTTCAGTCAGCTCGAGGCTTAGATTACAAGATTTGCAAATTAAAGGAAAACCAGAAAGGGGGAAAAGCATGTGTGCCTATCCTTGTATTTGTGGGCTTCTAGCCAGACCCACTCAACATCATTTTATCAATGGAAAGGATTATGCGTTAAGCCAAAACAATGTATGGATCTAGTGATTTTCCTGACAGCAAAGTACATGTGTGTCCCTTCACGCACTGTGCCAGTGCCAGTTGGGTTGGTGGGGGAATTAGTGAAGAATGCCTGTGTGCCATACTGTATCCGCCCCTGGGCTCTGGTCTTCCTGCTCCTCCTCTCCTCACATAGTGTCTGGAAAGGATTTGTGTTTCCAGCCCCTGCTGCTGCTGGTCGTTGTTATTATATAAATGTATTTAATTAGGTCCGCTGGTATTAACATTCAGAACATTTAAGACTGCTCTTTGTCAATGAATGCAAATCACAGAGGCAGGGGGTGGAGGGCGGAGGCATCTTAATTGTTTGTGGGTGTTTTTCGGAGTGGGAGCATACACACACTCCCAGGGTAAAAGTTCAGCAGTGAAGAAGAAGCCTGCTTTTGTTCTCACTTGTCTGTCCCAAATGGCACCCTATTCCCTGATTAGTGCACTACTTTTGACCAGGGCCCACCTCTGAGTTTGGGAACTGTGGATGAAGTGTCTGGGCAGGCAAAAAGCTCTTGTCCAGCAGAGCCCCTGACATTTACAACCCCCCAATCTTCCTACCCTGTACACCCACCCCCAAAATCTCCAGATGCACAGAGGATGTGGGCATGATTTTATTATTTATTTTTGACAAATAAAGTGTTCTGTCACCATGGAGACTATGGATGGATTCATATTTTCTGAGGGTTCCGGCCGGCCCGGAACTCACAGAGACTCCCCCGAGGGTGACAATGGTCACCATGGCTACCTACCACGGACGGTAGCCAGTAGTGACCTGGAAACCGTCATCACCAGTATAGGTGGATAGGATGCATGTTTTTCTTGCCTCCTTTTTACATTTATTTAATTCAATATTTATCATTACCAGTGTTTTAGGTGCTGGGCCTTTCAAGAGATTATGGTTTCAGCACCAGGCCACGGCCCTCCAGCTGGCCCTGTGAACCTCCCACGGACCTGTCCTTTAAAACTCACGGCTTTGAGTCGAGGCTTTTCACACCTCACCAACAAGGCCGGTGTCGTGTCCTTGATATCTCATTATTCAGTAGACACATTTAGCACACAGTTTTTAATCTAATGCAGGAAGATATAAGCTATGTGTAATTTGAAATGACACCCGACAACAACAAAGCAAGATTGATCCTAAAAAAGAGATCATGTCATGTCCCTAATTTGTCCTTATCTTAATGCTTTATCCACTAAGTCCTGTTGTCACCAAAAAAATAAATAATCCTGTCACCTAATTCCTTGATATTAATTACAGTATTGCAGGGAAAACCCCACTCATTCCACTAAACATTTTCAAAGAGACTTAGATGAAAGCCTATTGTGGTACTAAGCTGTGCTTTTCATTGCTATTTTCATGACAGGTTTAGCAGTGGTAAACGCAAGGTATCCCTCTAAAGTGTATTAAATGGTAAATCTCAGAGCCTTTGTATTAAAAGAGGCACCAGATTTTGGAGAAGTGATGCTTTTGAAGCCAGCGTGAGGCCTTTGGGCTGTTCTTTTAGTCACCATGATATGCACGCACGTACCCCCTCCCAGTGGGGACACAGTGATGATGTGTGTGTGTGTGTGTGTACGATCAGTGTTGTCTTTTGTGGTCCAGCTAACCACAGAATTGATTAAGAGAGAAATAAAGCTCAAACAGGGACATTTGATTTATTTCCTACGTTTGTTTGTTTTCAATTTGTGGGTGGGAATGTCGTGTTCTTATTTTTAAGAGTTCTGATGAAATCATTCCAGAACCTTTTGTACTGGCCATCTGTGGAAACGGGAATGCCTGTAATCTCATCTAAACCTCCTTTTTAATTTTAGCCCACACACTTACATTTAGACTTACACACACATCTCACACTCACTCACTCAGCGCTAACGGAGGGCAGTCTCTGGCTTTATTTTGAAGCGTTTATTTTGACTTCCTCATCTGTTTTCTGTCGGATGAAAATATGTTCTGCCTCGCTAGTTTTCCCCTTCAAATAGGAAGTGAGTTTAAGCACAGTGGTACGAAGTGAAAGGTATAAACATATTTTTTTACACGCACAATGGGGTATAATTTTCAGCCCACCGTTCATTCAGCTTTTGTGCAGTATGTTTTACATTCAATTTAATGTGAAAATATAATCAGGGCATTTCAGCTTTGTGATACTGAAGGTGTTGTTCAGCAACTTAGAATTTATGTCCTTATGTATTAATATGCCACCTATTTCTATTTAGGGGAAGTAGCATATCACTTACCAGTAATTTCCAACCCCAATTAGTTTTGGTGTGTTTAAGGATGACAAGCCGTGAATGGCTGGAAACCAGATTAAGTACCTAATCTCATAAAGAAAACATTAGTATACTGTACCTCACTTGGGATTTGAACTAGGTACCCTCTAGTTACCAATACGTTCTCTTCACCAAGAAGCTGTTTTTGTGCATGTGAGTGAGAAATGGACATTAGGGATGCTATGCTATTTAGCACACCATCTCCTCTCTAAAGTAGTGCACTACATGGGGAATATGGTGCCATTTGGGATTCATCCATCTTGTCCTTGTGTCATGGATTCTTGTCTTCCTTCCCCTCCCGACTGTTCCTCTGAGACAGTCTAGTCCAGGTGCAGCTAACTGCTGCTTAGATCTGTGCGCTGTCTGTCCTCTGTGTGTTCCGTGCAGACTGGGACACTCATATAACTTGAGGTCTCCAAGGATAGGAAGACCCTAGCCTTTGAAGTGAAGCCTTTTGAAGAGTTTAAAAGCAGTTTTCCATATATATTTTATTTTTTAAGATGCTGCAGGACGGGTAGCCCACCTTTATCTGTGTTGTAACCGACGAGGGTTTATTCAAAGAGTAGTTGTTTATTTTTGTGTTGATAATGCAGTGATATTTATATTTTATAGTAATATCTTTAGTAGTATTCAATTCTCATCTGACACTTGACAGTAAAGAACAACTCCATGTGTTATCACAAAGTGGACTCCTTGACAGATACACCCTGAGGCAACATATTGTGTATTGGACAATGAAGAATGTTGGTGTAAAGCGTACAGGTTGAATTACCTTGGTTTTAAAGTCTTTTCTGTGGGTTCATAATGCTCTTTCGGCGGACCTGTCGTGTTGTTGAATCTTCCTCGTAGGTAGTCTGCTATGAGTACATTGTTTGAACTTTAATATGATATGCTACGATATTTAGAGCATTTGACTACAGGCTATTTGACGCAACTGTGCATTTAGCTGTCAAAGCTGAATGCACACTTGACGAGATGCTGGTTTTTGTTTTAAATGTTTCCACTTAACTCTGACAAAAAATTGGCGAACAGTGAACTGACAAGAAGTGCATTAAATACAAGGCATGTGCTTTCGATGATAAATATTCATGTCCACTCCACTGCTGTCAGTAATGGTGAGGAGGTTGAACTCCTGTCCATCTCATCTTTATTATTAGGCTCTCTTTTGTTATTGTTATTCTAAGCTGAAAATTGGAATTGTTTTAAGAAGGTCATACCATGGATTGTTTGACTATGATTTTGAGTTTTAGGACCGCTTTAGGTATATAAAAACAAAATATTTTTGATGTAATATTGAATTCGGCCTTTACCACCATAGAAACACATTGAATAACATATTAATAAAGGGAAAGGTCAAACATTCAGTCATAAGGAATAAGGTTTTGAAGGGTCTGTTCTATATCTAGGAGAAAACTCTTATTTTACCCCTTGTCTTTGACACAAACTTCCTCCATAATTCCATTAATTTGTATGGGTTAATTGTAGACAAGTCCTGTAACACTTCTGGGGGTCGTAGAGCAAAACAGAGAACACCGTCCAGTTCGCAAGAGTCTCCCCTTTCTATAGGATGGTCATGTTAGTTTTTTAGGCCAAACCGTTTGGATGCAAGAAAGGGCGAAATAGGTGGATGCAGTGGATTGAGACGGAGGCCATGCAAAAAAACAGACGGATTGTGATGCTCAATTTTTTATTATGTTACTTAGATTGACGCACTGGTACGTCAATAAACTCTAGCGGTTTATCAAGGGATTTTTGCAAGCGTTCTCTCTCTCTCACACACACACTGGCGGGGCAATGTGTTTCCAATATGCTTGTTGGTGGTGTACGGTACTGAATGAGGAGGAAATGTATTTCTGGCAGTGCTGCAGACATGGAGCTGTGGTTGAACTTTTTACCCTAATTACTTTCCCGCTAATGCCCGCGGCGTGCCGGAATCACAGACCCCTTTCCCACCCCCCCGAGCTGCCTCTGATGTGGCCAGCGTTTGTTGTGTGTTGAGGGTTGGGTTCTACAGGGGAGAGAGGGAATGAGAAAGATGGAGAGTGGGTTGGGGGGGGGGGGGGGTCAGAGAGGGGTAGAAGGAAACTTTGGGAATTTTGTGACAGAATTTGTGTCTCTTTTCTTCCAGTACCTCCCACCTCACTTGATGTCTATGAAAATAAAGTAATTGTTGTCATGTGCGTGTGTGTAGAAATAACTGTTCTAAATTTATGACTCAGCCTCACCAGTCTGATCTCAGTCCAAAGATTAGTTTTACCAATTTGTCCAGGCTTTATTTGTAACATGTTTCTCAAAACACCACTGTGAGATCAGTTCCAATAGGCTCTTCTGTTAAGAAGAAAATAAAACATGGCCTCTTATTTTGTATGATTTTCTTTCCCCCAAAAAATCTTATCACTGACAGGTGTCAGTTTTGGTAAGCATTTAAGCTCTTCAACTCCAAGGATTTTTACCTATGTGGTTCACTAACATTTTCCCCAGATGCAAGATAAACAGTACCAGTCAAAAGTTTGGACACCTACTCATTCAAAGGTTATTCTTTATTTGTACTATTTTCTACATTGTAGAATAATAGTGAAGACATCAAAACAACACATATGGAATCATGTAGTAACCAAAAAAGTATATTATATATTTTATAGCAACCCTTTGACTTGATGACAGCTTTGCACACTTGTCATTCTCTCAACCAGCTTCATGAAGAATGCTTTTCCAACAGTCTTGAAGGAGTTCCCACATATACTGAGCACTTGTTGGCTGCTTTTCCTTCATTCTGCGGTCCAACTCATCCCAAACCATCTCAATTGGGTTGAGGTCGGGTGATTGTGGAGGACAGTTCATCTGATGCAGTACTCCATCACTCTCCTTCCTGGTCAAATAGCCCTTACACAACCTGGAGGTGTGTTGGGTCATTGTCCTGTTGAAAAACAAATGATAGTCCCACTAAGTGCAAACCAGATGAGATGGCGTATCGCTGCAGAATGCTCTGGTAGCCATGCTGGTTACGTGTGCCTTGAATTCTCAATAAATCACTGACAGTGTCACAGGAAAGCACCCCGACACCATCATGCCTCCTCCATGCTTCAGAGTGGGAATCACACATGCGGAGATCATCCGTTCACTTACTCTGCGTCTCACAAAGACACAGTGTCGCTCCAATTTGGACTCATCAGACCAAAGGACAGATTTCTACCGGTCTAATGTCCATTGCTCGTGTTCCTTGACCCAAGCAAGTCTCTTCTTTTTATTGATGCCCTTTAGTAGTGGTTTCTTTGCAGAAATTCAATCATGAAGGCCCTATTCACGCAGTCTCCTCTGAACAGTTGATGTTGAGATGTCTGTTACTTGAACTCTGTAGCATTTATTTGGGCTGCAATCTGAGGTGCATTTAACTCTAATGAACTTATCCTCTGCAGCAGAAGTTTTTATTTCACCTTTATTTAACCAGGTAGGCTAGTTGAGAACAAGTTCTCATTTGCAACTGCGACCTGGCCAAGATAAAGCGTAGCAATTCGACACATACAACAACACAGAGTTACACAAGTAACTCTGGCTCTTCCTTTCCTGTGGTGGTCCTCATAAGAGCCAGTTTCATCATAGCTCTTGATGAGTTTTGCGACTGCACTTGAAGAAACTTTCAAAGTTCTTGCCATATGGACTTGGTCTTTTACCAAATAGGGCTATCTTCTGTATACCACTCCTACCTTGTCACAACACAACTGATTGGCTCAAATGCATTAAGAAGGAAAGAAATTAAACAAAATTAACTTTTAGCAAGGCACACCTGTTCATTGAAATACATTCCAGGTGACTACCTCATGAAGCTGGTTGAGAGAATGCCAAGAGTGTGCAAAGCTGTTATCAATGCAAAGGGTGGCTACTTTGTAGAAATCTGAAATCAAAAATATATTTTGATTTGTTTAACACTTTTGTTTTGGTTACTACATGATTCCATATGTGTTATAGTACTGTATAAATGAAAGAAATCTAAATACTCTAGTCTTGGTCACTGTTGTTTAATATGCACCCGTAGGCCTGTAGTTTATTGCTCTGAAATCCATTGGTTTATATCTAGGCGGTTTGTGGACCGGGTGGCATCCCTGGCCTCTGGGCACTCTGTCCCTGTCCTCTCAGCACTTCCAGCAGAGACTGCAGGGACCAGGCCCTGGCTGTATTTGTTTTGCGTTTCCACAGCGTGTAATTGTCTGTTCGTATTCAGGGAGCTCGTAAAGGGCTCAGCTCTGAGCTGCAGTCTGAAACGTGGTGACGTCCCCCTCCTTGTAAATGTAATTTATTTGCTTGCTTTTTAATTCCCCTTTAAGGTTTCCCCATTTCCCCTGCTCTCTACCCCACTGCAGCCTGCCACATGAAGTGTGCAGTTTTTTTATCCATCAGTTGAGCTCCGGTTCATAAAAATGCATGAATTAATAACCTTCCCGGTTCCCATCGACCAGAAGCCAGACGTTCCCTCCGGGAGAAGAAGTGCAAGCCCAGCTCACAGAGCTATCATGTTGGAGGAAAAAAATAACAGATGTTAAAGATGTCTTTTATGTTGAAAAAACCCTCTCTAGTGATTTAAATGGCATGCGTCTGACCTAATGTACATAATAACCATTGTAAACTGACGTGTTGCTAAAATTAAGACTCTGCCCCGGTTGTAAATGTCACAACCATTCTGTTGTGTATACTTTTTCCAAAATGGTACAGTAGCTAGTCTATAGCAGGCCAGGCAAAGCAAAGCTGTGCTGTGCTGGATGGTCAAGAGGCTCAGAAACATTGTATGTGTCCCGAATGGCACCCTATTCCCTAGGTAGTGCACCACTTTTGACCTGGTCTCATAGGGCTCTGGGCAAAATTGGTGCACTATATAGGGAATAGGGTGCCATTTAGGATGTACACATCTATTTTACTGGCTTGCCCAGTGGCCATTTTGAGGGGGAGATGGAGAGCCACACCTGCTACATCCATCTATCTGGCTGCTTTACAGCCTGCTACCCAGTTATTATCGGAGTAATTTAGGTTTACTGTTATGTGAGGAAACCCTTCATGTTAGAAGCGTTGTGAAGTCGACATGGGCTAAGACCAACCGTTTCCACTCAAGCAGGCTTAGACTCTCCTCCAGAGGTCATGGCTGTTGCCTCATCAGTGGGTGTGTGTGTGTTGCTCTATTTCTGTGTGTGTTGCTCTATTTCTGTGTGTGTGTTGCTCTATTTCCTTGTGTGTGAGTATGTATGCAAGTGCTTAAAGACACTCTCAACCTTTTTATGATTTTACAATCTCATCTGTCTCTCGCTCTCTCTCCCAACCGCTTCAATCTCCTTCCCTCTCTCTTTGCATCAATTCAGACCCAAAAGGCCATCCCAGTAAATAGACACTTGATCTCATAGCCATAATAACAGTCCTATTACTGAGGTGGAGGAGGGCGCTCAGTGTCACCTTAACATGTTACTGGACTGACATCTATCCCTGAATGATGATTTAGCCTGGCTTTCAACCCACGCCTCCGCGGCACCAGCACCAGGAAATCACATTACAGCTGACCCTGCCCTGGCTCCATTAGAACGCCGACATTTGTTAAAATACTGCCCAGGCCGAAACAATTCAACTGGGGGACATTTTCATTCTGTAATAGAGGGACGGGCGTGCTATCATCATTGTCCCCATGAGTGAATCAATCTGGGCGCCTGATATTTGGTAAAAAGCATTTGGATTAGATTGATTTGACCCTGGTTATAACGCTGAAATCGATGGAGGAGCTGCCAGAAAACAAGTTAGGATAAGTTATCGCTCTATTAATCTCATTGCCTGTACTCAGATTGGTAATGCTTCCTTGCTGTGCCAGAGAGTATGATAATATGCCTTGATCTTCTAGTGTAAGTCCTGCAGCAGATCAGTATTTGGTACGGCTGCTATGGACAACTGAATGGAGGTCACCCAAAACTCTTACCTCCTTTGTCTTCCTCACTGTCTCTTACAGGAAATGAGGGGGGAATGCACACACTTTGACATGCACACAGAACGTCAGACAATCCCACTGGCACACACACCAGACACCCACAGACAGACGTACGTGCGCACACAAACAGGCAATGTCAGGCATGCATGCGTACACAAGCATGTATGTACGCGCGGACACAATGTTTTAGGTCACTGGCTGGGCTGAGAGATCTGAGGGCCCCTGTGGCGCCGGAGCTGCTGCTGAGTGTCCAGCCACTGACTAGGGAAAGTTTCCTCAACAGCCAGCCAGCCAGTGAGAGTGTGTGTTGGGTGTTGCCGCTGGCTGTGTCAGTGGGTATGTGGAGCCGCGTTCATGTCTGCCCCAGCTCTGTGGAGTGGTGCTGCTTACACGCACACACTAATCCCCTTGATCAAGGGGTAAGCGTCCTTTTAGGGCGTGGACAGCCGTAGCAGTAGATTTTCCCGCGAGAGGGTTACTCTCCGCATGATTCACATCTATTGAAATTTTATTGATGATGTTAGGTATTTTGAGACGGGGCAGTAGTGAAGTCATTAGGGGCTAGGTGTGGTTTCTGGACAAGACCTACAGGTAACTGCCAAAATAAAGGACACGCCAACATAGTGTCTTAATAGGGCGTTGGGTCTCCACCAGCCACCAGCTTCAATGTGGTTTTGTCTGGAACTCTATTGGAGGGATGTGACTCCATTATTCCAATAAATTGGTGTTTTGTTCAAGGTGGTGGAAAACGCTGTCTCAGGCACTCCAGAATCTCCCTCAAGTGTTCAATTGGGTTGAGATCTGGTAACTGAGACACACCCTTTAAACCCCCTATGCTCCTTTTTGAGACCCCTCTTTCAAAGTCACAGATCTCTTCTAGTCATTAGTGCTGAGCGATTAACCGGAATTGAGTTTTTAAAACAGCGAATTGACAAATGGCGGGCAGTTATTTAAATTCCATTTCGACAGTTTTTATTTCTTCTGTGAGCTCAGTGCGCACATTGCACAGTTTATTTTTTAATTTTCTTTTTAGATAAATCAGATCTGGCCTGAACTGTGTGATGTAGTAGGGAGATGGTTTCCAGCGTGCCACAGTTCTACGTAGTTTAGCACCTAAACCATTGGTAATATGCTACAATGACCATAATCCATTGTGCATCTACTTGATCAGTTTCTTTTACGCCTGCTACGGAAGAGAGAAGAATGTGTGATCGTGAGATGATATAGACAGCAGCTGTTGCTTCGCCAGGTATCTCTACCTGAAAATACATGATCTAAATTATTTGATGGTATTCAGCAGACATGAAAGTATGCCTTGTTTACTTTGAAGTAAATAGTGATTTTGTCAGACAGCATGGAGATGATGACTTGGAATGAAATAATAGTCATCAAATAAAACAAATGTAATATACACTACTGAAATATTTTATTACACTAAAGTAATGTGAATAAATTAAGATTATAAGTGATAAGCAGTAATGGGCAGTCACTACCATCATGGGACTATTATTCATTGTTTTATTCTGTGTTACAGCATTCAACCCACATAATACATAGTGCATTTAATGTAAAAAAAATATTTTTAATCGAAACCAAAGTTGATTAATCGCTCAGTACGACTAGTCCATTATTTTGGCTACCATGACAACTGGGCATTTTTATACATGACCCTAAACATGATGGAATGTTAATTGATTAATTAACTCAGGAACCACACCTGTGTGGAAGCACATGCTTTCATTATACTTGGCATCCCTCATTTACTCAAGTGTTTCCTTTATTTTGGCAGTTACCTGCATGTCTCCCCTTATGTCTGCAACAGGACTAATTTTGTGTTTTTGTACCACCCAGTCCCAAGGCAGACATGGAGCCAGAACATCATACAGCCTGTGTTCACAGAAACTAATACTGCTTGGCATTTGCTGTAGCGACAACACTCAATATAGCCAGTCTACACACGGCTAACACGAACCAACAGCAGTTAAACAAGGTCCATGTCTACTGACCAAGATTGCGGAAAAGGAGGAGAGAGCGGGAGAGATGAGAGAAAGAGGAATAAGAGAGAAAGATGGAGTGAAAGAGAGGGAACAAGATTGAGAAGCGAGAGAGAAGAAAAGGAGGGAGAGGAAAAAAATAATGTAGTGCAGGCAGACTGGCTTCTCTATCATCGGCTTCATTCTAAGATTCCCTCATTGGAAGAATTATGGCAAATGAAACCCCCTCCGGTTCTCCATGGCTGCGACTCAGGGCTATCGAGTAGCACATGGAGGAGAGTCCCTGCAGCTTTTTACCGTTCATCTCTCCCCAAAGTGTTTCCATGTTCCCGGCGCTTTGCGGCCAGTTTAAGATGTCTTGGCTGCTTTGTGATGGCCTGATGTGTGCATATTTTGAAATGGGGTAATTTTCTCAACGGTTCGGCCACAGTATTTCATCCACTGTTTGCATCTGTCAGAGAGAGGCCTGAATGGAAGGAGCAGATCTTTTCCATCATAAAGATGGAGAAAGTAGCTGCCGGTTGGGTCGCTCAGTTGGTTTCAGTGATCAGGAACGCAGATTACATTACAACCTTATTGACGCATTGACCCCAGTGGAGTAGAAGAACTGCTACAGGATTGGGCTCAGACTTTCGAAATGAACTTTCTTGTGTTCGTAGGCTGACACAAAAAGAAGCTCTCTTAGATTTCTGGTGATTTTAGGGTCGTCTCCTCTGAAATTGTACACCGTGACGGTGAACTTTGTAGCGTAAATACTTTAAAGACTTATGTTTTTATAGGAAGAAGTTTAAAAAATATATATACAGCAGAGTAAATAGCCTGCTGAAAGCAAACAACCCCAGTGGCCCTAGAAACAAAACCAACACACGAATGTGGCACCATGGTCTCTGCCAGTGGGGAGAGATCAAGAGAAGGGAGAGCGAGCGAGACCGAGGAGAGGGACAGACCGATAGGGGGAGAGAACAGTTGATGAGGATTTATGTCTATGTTCCAATGCCAGCAGCCACTGGCTGGTGTTGGCCTCCCTCCCTAGGAGGCCTCCAGTAAATGTGTGTTACATGACAAACCATTTCCCTATAACCCCTCTCCTCTTCTCTGCCTCCCCTCCCTGGGGCGCTCTGGGGTTCCAGCCCGCCACAGGCTTCCTCTCCACTGTGCCTTCTAAATGTTGATTCACTGGTCGCCAGTGGCCTGGGCTCTCAATGGCGTTTGATCTTCACTTACAGCTGTTAAACACCGTCTCTGATTACCCTGGTGTGTGTGTGTGTGTGTGTGTGTGTGTGTGTGTGTGTGTGTGTGTGTGTGTGTGTGTGTTTTGGTCCATGTGTGATTTAAATATTTGACTAATGACTCATGATGACTCAGAAGTCCAAGCATCTGCATGACCTCTATCTGTCTGTTTTCTACTGAATGTTTCAAATAAAGGAAGCGTTTGTGTTTCTATGCCTAGGACCAGCCCCCCATACTGCTGTGTGGACCTGTACTCTCTGAGGACAGGGGAGATGGTCAAGTCCATCCAGTTCAAGACGCCCATCTACGACCTGCACTGCAATAGGGAGTACGTACAGCATAATCACTTTTCTTATTCATATAAAGTGCATTCATATCAATATATTGCAGTATTATGTTATATGAAAATCACATCCTATTTGTAATTTTCCTGATTTTTTTGTTGTTGTAGGATTCTAGTTGTCGCCCTGCAGGAGAAGATTGCTGCATTCGACAGCTGTACCTTCACCAAAAAGTTCTTTGTTACAAGTAAGGAGCTGGGACTCTGTATGTATCCTAAATCACACCCTATTCCCTACTTAGTGCACTGCTTTTGAACAGAGTCATATGGGCCCTGGTCAAAGGTAGTGCACTATGTAGGGGATAGGGTGCCATTTAGGATGCTGTCTGTGAATTTGGCCACTTTGGATGATAAGGCTTTGATGTATGTGTTCATGTTGAACCAGATGACACACTCATGGGCGTTTGTTTTCCTTGTGGCTTTGATCAATAAAATCCCCCCTGATTATACTTCACACATTGTTCTTATCACCATACTTTTTTGCCCCACTGTATGTGTGTATTTAGTCAGCCACCAATTGTGCAAGTTCCCCCACTTAAAAAGATGAGAGGCCTGTAATTTTCATCATAGGTACACTTCAACTATGACAGACAAAATGAGGAAAAAAAATCCAGAAAATCACATTGTAGGATTTTTAATGAATTTATTTGCAAATTATGATGGAAAATAAGTATTTGGTCAATAACAAAAGTTTATCTCAATACTTTGTTATATACCCTCTGTTGGCAATGACAGAGGTCAAACGTTTTCTGTAAGTCTTCACAAGGTTTTCACACACTGTTGATGGTATTTTGGCCCATTTCTCCATGCAGATCTCATCTAGAGCAGTGATGTTTTGGGGCTGTTGCTGGGCAACACGGACTTTCAACTCCCTCCAAAGATTTTCTATGGGGTTGAGATCTGGAGACTGGCTAGACCACTCCAGGACCTTGAAATGCTTCTTACGAAGCCACTCCTTCGTTGCCCGGGCGGTGTGTTTGGGATTATTGTCATGCTGAAAGACCCAACCACGTTTCATCTTCAATGCCCTTGCTGATGGAAGGAGGTTTTCACTCAAAATCTCCCATTCATTCTTTCCTTTACATGGATCAGTCGTCCTGGTCCCTTTGCAGAAAAACAGCCCCAAAACATGATGTTTCCACCCCCATGCTACACAGTAGGTATGGTGTTCTTTGGATGCAACTCAGCATTCTTTGTCCTCCAAACACGACGAGTTGAGTTTTTACCAAAAAGTTCTATTTTGGTTTCATCTGACCATATGACATTCTACCAATCTTCTTCTGGATTATCCAAATGCTCTCTAGCAAACTTCAGACGTGCCTGGACATGTACTGGCTTAAGCAGGGGGGCACATCTGGCACTGCAGGATTTGAGTCCCTGGCGGCGTAGTGTGTTACTGATGGTAGGCTTTGTTACTTTGGTCCCAGCTCTCTGCAGGTCATTCACTAGGTCCTCCCGTGTGGTTCTGGGATTTTTGCTCACTGTTCTTGTGATCATTTTGACCCCACGGGGTGAGATCTTGCGTGGAGCCCCAGATCGAGGAAGATTATCAGTGGTCTTGTATGTCTTCCATGTCCTAATAATTGCTCCCACAGTTGATTTCTTCAAACCAAGCTGCTTACCTATTGCAGATTCAGTCTTCCCAGCCTGATGCAGGTCTACAATTTTGTTTCTGGTGTCCTTTGACAGCTCTTTGGTCTTGGCCATAGTGGAGTTTGGAGTGTGACTGTTTGAGGTTATGGACAGGTGTCTTTTATACTGATAACAAGTTCAAACAGGTGCCATTAATACAGGTAACGAGTGGAGGACAGAGGAGCCTCTTAAATAAATTGTTACAGGTCTGTGAGAGCCAGAAATCTTGCTTGTTTGTAGGTGACTAAATACTTATTTTCCACCATAATTTGCAAATAAATTCATTAAAAATCCTACAATGTGATTTTCTGGATTTTGTTTCCTCATTTTGTCTGTCATAGTTGAAGTGTACCTATGACACAAATTACAGGCCTTTCTCATATTTTTAAGTGGGAGAACTTGCACAATTGGTGGCTGACTAAATACTTTTTTGCCCCACTGTATATACACACACATAGATATATATATATATATACACACACACACACTAGATTAGTACTCACAGATGCATCTTCTCTTCTGGGAAATCAATGGACATATCATCTTGGAACAGATGCTCAGTATCTCCTGTGTCTCTCTGTGTACATATGTGAAAACACCGAAGTGATATAGCTACCCACTAACCGTTATATAGCCAGTTGCACCAACACACAGAGCCAGAACCAGCCCAGTCACGTAACAAATCAGCATTTTCCACACAAACATCCTACCACCAAAAAGACAAGCAAGTCTGTCACGCTGGCATCACCCAGCCCAAACAACCAACTAACTAAACACCGATACTCGCAGCGTTTACCCTGCAATACACAAACCACCATGCCCCCTCACGGAGCACCACGTTTAGAACAATACACAAAACACCATGCCCCCTCAAGGAGCACCACGTTTAGAACAATACACAAACCACCATGCCCCCTCACGGAGCACCACGTTTAGAACAATACACAAACCACCATGCCCCCTCACGGAGCACCACGTTTAGAACAATACACAAACCACCATGCCCCCTCAAGGAGCACCACGTTTAGAACAATACACAAACCACCATGCCCCCTCAAGGAGCACCACGTTTAGAACAATACACAAACCACCATGCCCCCTCAAGGAGCACCACGTTTAGAACAAAACACAAACCACCATGCCCCCTCACGGAGCACCACGTTTAGAACAATACACAAACCACCATGCCCCCTCAAGGAGCACCACGTTTAGAACAATACACAAACCACCATGCCCCCTCAAGGAGCACCACGTTTAGAACAAAACACAAACCACCATGCCCCCTCAAGGAGCACCACGTTTAGAACAATACACAAACCACCATGCCCCCTCACGGAGCACCACGTTTAGAACAATACACAAACCACCATGCCCCCTCACGGAGCACCACGTTTAGAACAAGTCTTTGAAACCGGTCTAAACTGTTTTCACTGAAACATAATTGTAGAGCAGGCAGAAGCCCCTCTGGTAGCTTAACACATCTCAACATCACTGACAGTATGTTTATAGTATGTTCTCAATGACGCTTCCTCCTCGTGAAATGGAGACGTGTTTCTCTTTGGGGAGGATGAGGAGCAACACAGGCGTCCTGTAATGTGGGTGTTTTTAGTTGTTCTTGTCTTTTATAGTGGTGTGGAGTGGGGATGAGGTTAGTTAGGTCTGTGTGTGGATGTGATGTTGGGTTTGGGGTTGGTGATTCCCCTTTTTCTCGATCAAATCTTTTATTTTCTCTTCATCTTTCCTTCTTCCCGGCCCTTTGCTTTTTCTCTTTCCTCTGTTCTCCTCAGCCTTTTCCCCTCTCACTTACTGTCTTTTTTATTTTCTCTTCATATTCATTCCTCTTCTCCCCCTTCCTCTCCTCTTTCTTTTTATGTATTTTCTCTTTTCCAATGTCTCATCACATCCTCTCTTCTCCCTCTCCTCTGTTCCTTTTTCTCTCTCTTTTCTTCTCTCCTCTCCTCCCCTTATCCACACAGGATGTTTCGGACACATGTTATCTCACTGCCTGGGCTGAGTGGGTCGTTCTCCCCCAGCCGTGGAGAGGCAACAAAAGGCTGTAGCATTGTGGCTTACCTCAAGTCCTATTCACCCTGCGCCTCCCAGCCTTGACTCTTCTGAACACTAAATTACTGTCTGACTCCATCTCATCTGCACCCTGAGCACTACATTACTGTCAGCCAAACCCTTCTCCCTTCGCCTCTCTCCCTTCACACTCACATGACCTCGTATTGGTGTGTGTGTACTTGTATGTACGTTTGTGGGGGTATGTGTTTGTATATCTGTGTGTATGTGTGTGCACAAACAAGTGTATTTGTCCCCCTTACTCTCTACGTGCATTTATGGCAGGTTCCATCATTACTCCTTCTCTGTTTACAGACATGTTTGGGAGTAGAGGTGAATCCTGATGGTGGATGTGCTCAAATACCTTGAGTGTTTTGGAACTAATATATTGGTCTATCAAGCCAGACAAGCTTAATCAAGCACAGATAACGTTTTTGAAGTAATTTCAAATAGTATTTGAACCCATGTCTGGTGCTGTCTGGCCATTGACTCCAGTGTGTGTGTGGTTGTATTTAGTTAATTATTACTCATGTCTACTGTGAGATGACTGTTTACATCAACATCTGTGTGAGTGGGTGGACACATTAGTTCCAGTATACAGTGCATTCAGAAAGTATTCAGACACGTTGACTTTTCCCACATTTTGTTACGTTACAGCCTTGTTCTAAAATGGATTTAAAAAAGAATTATCCACTCAATCTACACACAATACCCCATAATAACAAAGCAAAAACAGGTTTTTAGACATTTTTGCTAATGCATTAAAAATGTAAAACTGAAATATAACATTTACATAAGTATTCAGACCCTTTACTCAGTACTTTGTTGAAGCACCTTTGGAAGCGATTACAGCCTCGTGTCTTCTTGGGTATGACGCTGCAAGCTTGGCACACCTGTATTTGGAGAGTTTCTCCTATTATTCTCTGCAGATACTCAAGCTCTGTCAGGTTGGATGGGAAGCGTTGCTGCACAGTTATTTTCAGGTCTCTCCAGAGATGTTTGATCGAGTTCAAGTCCGGGCTCTGGCTGGGCTACTCAAGGACATTCAGAAACTTGTCCCGAAGACACTCCTGCTTTGGCTTGGGTGTGTGCTTAGGGTCATTGTCCTTTTGGAAGGTGAACCTTTGTCCCAGTCGGAGGTCCTGAGTGCTCTGGAGCAGCTTTTCATCAAGGATTTCTCTGTACTTTGCTCCGTTCATCTTTCCCTTGATCCTTTCTAATCTCCCAGTCCCTGCCGCTGAAAAACATCCCCACAGCATGATGCTGCCACCACCATGCTTCACCGTAGGGATGGTGCCAGTTTTCCTCCAGACGTGATGCTTGGCATTCAGGCCAAAGAGTTCAATCTTGGTTTCATCAGACCAGAGAATCTTGCTTCTCATGGTCTGAGAGTCCTTTAGGTGCCCTTTGGCAAGCTCCAAGCGAGCTGATATGTGCCTTTTTACTGAGGAGTTGCTTCCATCTGGCTTCTCTACCATAAATGCCTGATTGTTGGAGTGTTGCAGAGATTGTTGGCCTTCTGGAAGGTTCTCTCATCTCCACAGAGGAACTCTGGCGCTCTGTCAGAGTGACCCTCTGGTTTTTGGTCACCTCCCTGACCAAGGCTCTTCAACCCCGATTGCTCAGTTTGGCCTGGCGGCCAGCTCTAGGAGGAGTCTTGGTGGTTCAAAACTTCTTCCATTTAAGAATGATGGAGGCCAGTCTGTTCATTGGGACCTTCAATGTTGCAGACATTTTTTAGTACCCTTTCCTAGATCGGTGCCTCGATACAATCCTGTCTCGGAGCTCTACGGACAACTCATTTGACCTCATGGCTTGGTTTTTGCTCTGACATGGACTGTCAACTGTGGGACCTTATATAAACAGTTGTGTGCCTTTCCAAATCATGTCCAATCAATTGAGTTGACCACAGGTGGACTCTAATCAAGTTGTAGAAACATCTCTAGGATGATCAATGGAAACAGGATGCACCTGAGCTCAATTTTGTGTCTCATAGCAAAGGGTCTGAATACTTATGTAAGTAAGCTGTTTCTGTCGTTATTTTTAATACATTTGCAAACATTTCTAAAACCTTGTTTTCACTTTGTCATTATGGGGTATTGTATGTAGATTGAGGATTTTTATTTTTATATAATCTATTTTAGAACAAGGCTGTAATGTAACAAAATGTGGAAGAAGTCAAAGGGTCTGAATACTTTCCGAATGCACTGTATACTGATAGCTTGATCCGCTCGTGAATTTATGTCCTCATCTTCTGTATGTGTGTTGACATCCATTTGTATTTATGCTGAGCTTTTGAGTGTGTTTCTTTTTACTTAGAGCCACACTATGACCTAATGCGTTCTGTGGCATTAGTGGGGACGGCTCCTGTCTAGATTGACTGGCCGACACACTGATCCCTATGGGGACTACTAAAGCGCACACACACAGTGATCCACTTTCCCCGCTCAAACACATTAGGGCTTTAAGAGAAACCGAGACACACTCGGAGGAGAGGGACTCTGACTTCTAAAGCGAATATCTACAGCAGCATTATCAGCATTCACGATTTCTGCAACTTCTAAAAGGGAACATGTTGAAGTTAGGTAATCCCAGGGCATTCCATTTGAGATATGCAGTCATGATTTTACGCCTTGATTGGTGTATATCAAATGGTGTAACTGTGTTGTGTCATCCTCAATATGTATCCAATTTGTCCCGTGGCTGAAGGGTATGGAGAAAGTATGGAGTTCACCTTCAATAAATGTATGTTTCCTCCCGTGTGTTTCCAGGCTGCTTTCCATGTCCGGGCCCCAACCTAAACCCCATAGCACTGGGAGGACGCTGGCTAGCCTACGCTGAGAATAAGGTAGGACACACACACACACACACACACCCATCACAGATGTACTTACCACAACAGCATATTTACAGTTCTCCAAAAGGCATTTTTTATTTGAGCTCTTTAATCTCTCAGTACAACTCATTCCAAGAAGATACCACTAGAAATGATAACATCTGAAAACCAACAGATGTAGGTTTTTTTAATGTCTATTTAATAGGATTTTGGTATTTTCCAAAAGCAAGTCCACTCTACGCATTAAGTTTAATGGATATTTGTGTCTGGTAGTTTTCTGATTCCACTCGGCCACTCAAGCAACTGACAGATGGGTCAGTGACTACTTGTTACTATGGCATTGGGCAGTAGACCGAGTAATGTTGGGAACCGTATAGGCTACTCTGTTCGTGAAGTATAGAGTAGGTCTGGGATGGATGGCTGGATCAAGGAAATGGACAGTGGGATAGGAGAGGAGTGTTTTTAATGTGCTGCTCCTCCATATTCTGTTTCTGGTTGGCATCAGGTGCAGGAGGACGATGGTTATGTATTTCTTATCTATGTTTTCCTCCTCTCTCTCTCTGTCTCTCTCTCTCTCTCTCTCCCTCTCTCTCTCCCTCCAGTTGATCCGGTGTCACCAGTCTCGAGGCGGTGCCTGCGGGGACAATGCCCAGTCTTACACAGCTACAGTCATCAGCGCTGCTAAAGTAAGTCAAACACACACACTCTCTCACACACACCTCCCTCCACCTCAGTGGTTGTAATAAAATCATTTACATCTGTACATTTCTGAGAAGTGATATAGGATCCACCCTGGCTTTCCCCTGTGAGTCAGACACCATTCTGAGAATCTATATCATAACCCAGACACAGGCCTTGAGAGTCAATGAGCATCTTAACTCAATTCTATGGTCCCTGTATGTGTCTGTAGGGGGTTCCATCCTGTACTCTACTGCAATATGGGACACATCCCCTGCAATACTCCTCTCAGCTGGAGAGCACCGCCAGGCTACGCTAACTGCTACTCCCTTTGATACCAAACGGAATTTATACCCCTCCGCTCTGTTGATGTAGCGGCTAAGCTATCCCACGCTACTAGCCTAGCACAGCAATTTCCTCATATGCTTCCAGTCTCCTGTCTTTTCCAAGCCTGCAAAGGGAAACCCTATTGAATTTATGAAGCCCCCTCGGTTTAGAGTTATTCCCATGGTCTCTCCCTCCCTCCCTCCCTCCCTCCTTAATGAGCGCTAACGGCTAGCGTGATAGCAGTCCCATTAGCCACTAATGGCGACATACAGTGGCTTGTGAAAGTGTTCACTCCCTTGGCAATTTTCCTATTTTGTTGCCTTACAACCTGGAATTCAAATGTATTTTTGGGGGGTTTGTTTCATTTGATTTACACAACATGCCTACCACTTTGAAGATGCAAAATATTTTTTTATTGTGAAACAAACAAGAAACAGGACCAAAAAAAACAGACAACTTGAGCGGGCATAACAATTCACCCCCCAAAAGTCAATACTTTGTAGAGCCACCTTTTGCAGCAATTACAGCTGCAAGTCTCTTGGTATGTTTCTATAAGCTTGACACATCTAGCCACTGAGATCTTTTCCCATTCTTCAAGGCAAAACTGTTCCAGCTCCTTCAAGTTGGATGGGTTCCTGCTGGTGTACAGAAATCTTTAAGTCATACCACAGATTCTCAGTTGGATTGAGGTCTGGGCTTTGACTAGGCCATTCAAAGACATTTAAATGTTTCCCCTTAAACCACTCGAGTGTTGCTTTAGCAGTATGCTTAGGGTTGTCCATGTCCTGCTGGAAGGTGAACCTTCGTTCCTGTCTCAAATCTCTGGGTGACTTAAACAGGTTTCCCCCAAGAATTTCACTGTATTTAGCGCCTTCCATCATTCCTTCAATTCTGACCAGTTTCCCAGTCCCTGCCGATGAAAAACATCCCCACAGCATGATGCTGCCACCACCATGCTTCACTGTAGGGATGATGTTCTTGAGGTGATGATAGGTGTTGGGTTTGCGCCAGACATAGCATTTTCCTTGATGGCCAAAAAGCTCAATTTTAGTCTCATCTGACCAGAGTACATTCTTCCATATGTTTGCGGAGTCTCAAATCAAATCAGTTTATTTGTCACGTGCGCCGAATACAACAGGTGTAGACCTTACAGTGAAATGCTTACAGGCTCTAACCAATAGTGCAAAAAAGGTATTAGGTGAACAATAAAGAAAACAACAGTAAAAAGAATGATAAACAGTAGCAAGGCTATATACAGTAGCTAGGCTACATACAGACACTGGTTAGTCAGGCTGATTGAGGTAGTATGTACATGTAGATATGGTTAAAGTGACTATGCATAAATGATGAACAGAGAGTAGCAGTAGCGTAAAAGAGGGGTTGGCAGGTGGTGGGTGGCAGGACACAATGCAGATAGCCCTGTTAGCCAATGTGCGGGAGCACTGGTTGGTCGGGCCAATTGAGGTAGTATGTACAGTCGTGGCCAAACAATTTGAGAATGACACAAATATTAATTTTCACAAAGTCTGCTGTCTCAGTTTGTATGAGGGCAATTTGAATATACTCCCGAATGTTATGAAAAGAGAGATCAGATTAATAGCAATTAATTGCAAAGTCCCTCTTTGCCATGCAAATGAACTGAATCCCCAAAAAACATTTCCACTGCATTTCAGCCCTGCCACAAAAGGACCAGCTGACATCATGTCAGTGATTCTCTCGTTAACACAGGTGTGAGTGTTGACGAGGACAAGGCTGGAGATCACTCTGTCATGCTGATTGAGTTCGAATAACAGACTGGAAGCTTCAAAAGGATTGTGGTGCTTGGAATCATTGTTCTTCCTCTGTCAACCATGGTTACCTGCAAGGAAACACGTGCCGTCATCATTGCTTGGTACAAAAACTGCTTCACAGGCAAGGATATTGCTGCCAGTAAGATTGCACCTAAATCAACTGTTTATCTGATCATCAAGAACTTCAAGGAGAGCGGTTCAATTGTTGGGAAGAAGGCTTCAGGGTGCCCAAGAAAGTTCAGCCAGCGCCAGGACCGTCTCCTAAAGTTGATTCAGCTGCGGGATCGGGGCACCACCAGTACAGAGCATGCTCAGGAATGGCAGCAGGCAGGTGTGAGTGCATCTGCACGCACAGTGAGGCGAAGACTTTTGGAGGATGGCCTGGTGTCAAGAAGGGCAGCAAAGAACTTCTCTCCAGGAAAAATATCAGGGACAGACTGGTATTCTGCAAAAGGCACAGGGATTGAACTGCTGAGGACTGGGGTAAAGTCATTTTCTCTGAATCCCCTTTCCGATTGTTTGAGGCATCCGGAAAAAAGCTTGACCGGAGAAGACAAAGTGAGCGCTACCATCAGTCCTGTGTCATGCCAACAGTAAAGCATCCTAAGACCATTCATGTGTGGGGTTGCTTCTCAGCCAAGGAAGTAGGCTCACTTACAATTTTGCATAAGAACACAGCCATGAATAACGAATGGTACCAACACATCCTCCGAGAGCAACTTCTCCCAACCATCCAGGAACAGTTTGGTGACGAACAATGCCTTTTCCAGCATGATGGAGCACCTTGCCATTAGGCAAAAGTGATAACTAAGTGGCTCGGGGAACAAAACATCAATATTTTGGGTCCATGGCCAGGAAACTCCCCAGACCTTAATCCCATTGAGAACTTGTGGTCAATCCACAAGAGGCGGGTGGACAAAGAAAACCTTACAAATTTTGACAAACTCCAAGCATTGATTATGCAAGAATGGGCTGCCATCAGTCAGGATGTGGCCCAGAATTTAATTGACAGCATGCCAGTGCGGATTGCAGAGGTCTTGAAAAAGAAGGGTCAACACTGCAAATATTGACTCTGCATCAACTTCATGTAATTGTCAATTAAAGCCTTTGACACTTGCTTGTAATTATACTTTATTATTCCATAGTAACATCTGACAAAAATATCTAGAGACAATGAAGCAGCAAACTTTGGAAATTAATATTTGTGTCATTCTAAACTTTTGGCCACGACTGTACATATGTACATGAATGTATAGTTAAAATGATTATGCATATATGATTAACAGAGAGTAGCAGCAGCGTAAAACAATGCCTTTCGGCATCCCAAATTCCTTTAGGCGAAAATGTTCGCTTATTTCTTTCTGGCCACTCAGCTCTGTGGTGCCCAGCTCTGTGGTGTGTTCGGCTTAAAGTGGTCCTACAGAGAGCTACTCCAATCTCCCCTGTGGAGCTTTGCAGCTCCTTCAGGGTTATCTTTGGTCTCTTTGTTGCATCTGATTAATGCCCTCCTTGCCTGGTCTGTGAGTTTTGGTGGGCGGCCATCTCTTGGCAGGTTTGTTGTGATGCCATATTCTTTCTATTTTTTAATAATTGATTTAATGGTGCTCCGTGGGGTGTTTAAAGTTTCAAATTTTCTTATATAACCCAACCCTGATCTGTACTTCTCCACAACTTTGTCCCTGACCTGTTTGGAGAGCTCCTTGGTCTTCATGGTGCCGCTTGCTTGGTGCCCCTTAGTGGTTTTGCAGACTCTGGGGCCTTTCAGAACAGGTGTATATATACTGAGATCATGTGACACTTAGATTGCATACAGGTGGACTTTATTTATTTAACGAATTATGTGACTTCTGAAGGTAATTGGTTGCACCAGATCCTATTTAGGGGCTTCATAGCAAAGGGGGTGAATACATATGCACGCCACACTTTTCATATTTTATTTTTTTTCATTGTAAAAAAAAATGTAAACAAGTAATTTTTTTGTGTATGTCCATTAAATGAAATGAAAAATGAAAGCCTTTTTAAAATACAGGTTGTAATGCAACAAAATTGGAAAAACACCAAGGGGTGGTGAATACTTTTGTAAAGCACTGTACATCAAAAAGAGTGTTAGCCTGGCTAGCGGAGGGAGGGGGAAACGAGGTCCCGGTCTGCAGCCGCCGTTTAGAACTATATATTATCATCTCAACATTTTCACCCCCCCCCCCCCCCCTCCGGTCTACAACGCCACACTCCGACTGAGTGCTGCTGTCCAGAGACTGGGGGAGTTTTTGGGGAGTGTTTCCTAGCATTTTGTAGGAAATAATATTGTATAACAGTTCATAATTCCAGCTGTATTGTTCCTCATACTAATCACTAGAATGTAAACATAAAGCAAACCTGTGTGTGATGCTCTGCATCAGTGTGATGGCTCCTCCATGTCCTCTCCGAGCCTAGCCAGGGTGTCTGACTCAAACACCTCTCAAGGAAATGGATAGACTCCACTTAAGCAGCACTATCTCACCGCTACACTTTCCTGAGCTAATGGAGTCCTTATACTGTGTGTGTGTCAGCGCAAAGGGGCCCCGGAGAACCTAATCAGGTATTCAGGCCAGGCAGCACTGTCAATACCGCGTGGCGCCTCTCGTTTGTTGGGTCTATGCATCACACACTCACACACTCCCTCACTTGGCGACTCCACCTAACCCTCTAACAGACTGGTGTGTGTAAATTGCTCAGAGCCCCATCAATAATGAAACAGTGCGTTTGGCTCCTAATTGATCAACACTAATGTGTTTTCTAATCACTGCAGTGTGACGTTTTAGTGCTAATCCAAACAGGAGCCATTGATCTGTGTAGGGCTGAGAGGGGGGAGTCTGGGGAGGAGAGACTGGTGGCAGACACTCGGCTCCTGCTGTTTCAGCACTCCACATCATCAGCAGCAGCTGATAGCATTGAGTAAATAGCCAGTCTCTCTCTCACAGACACACGCGCACACACGCTTATAGGCATGCGTAGACACAGTCGTTCTATGTTGATCAACACTTCTCTCCCAGATCCCCTTAGTCAAACAGACATACTGGTGTCTTTTTTGGAAGTGTCTAGGTTTTTGACAATGAGCCCAATCTGATGTTTGTTTCCTGCTATTCTCCACCTCCCCCCTCTCTCCCTTCTCATCTCCCCTCTTCTCCCCCCTCTATATGCGCTGCTCTCCCTCCCCCTTCCCCCTGTCGTTCTGGTTAGACCCTAAAGACTGGTCTCACCATGGTGGGGAAGGTGGTGACCCAGCTAGCTGGTACTCTACCCACTGGCGCCCCCGACGAGGAGGGTGCTACCCCCCACAGCACCACCCGCCGAAGCCCCCATGCCCCCGGAGTAATCACCGTCATTGACACACACAACGTCGGAGAGGGACAGGTATGTGTGATCACTAAGTTATAGACCCTGGCTCTCCAACCATGTTAAATCCCCTTCTGATGTAATGGTAAGAAAATATACATGTTCTGCAACCAGAAATGGAAATGGAAGAAGAATACTGCAAAAGAATAGTTTTCACACAATGTGGAGTTAAAAAGATGTTGGGGAGGTATATGTATTACTGTGTCTTACCGTCTGTGTTATGGACCATGGCTCTGAAGTAATGTTGAAATAGTGTACAAAGCGAAACATGCATCTTGGTTGGTTTTTGTGTATGTAGTAATCCTTTTGGGGTTGTTTGAACAATAATTTTTACCTGATAATAATGTCATCACTACCTTTTTATAAACCGTCCCAACCTACTGTATCTCAGGAGACTGCCACTGGCTGCTAGATACATCATGGGAATGTGTCTCTTCCTGCTTTTGGCACAGGTCCCAAGTGAAGACCAGGCCATAGAAATGGAATGATTTAACACAAAATAAAGAACCACATAAGTCATTTTTCTTTCAGTTACATACATGTATTTGTTTAGGGGGTAGATCAGCTTTAATATCGCAGCACTTACTCATTCAAGGGTTTTTCTTTGAGTCCTGACCTCAACCTGATTGAGATGCTGTGGCATGACCGAGAGCAGTTCACACCAGGCATCCCAAGAATATTGCTGAACTGAAACAGTTTTGTAAAGAGGAATGGTCAAAAATTCCTGCTGACCGTTGTGCAGGTCTGATCCGCAACAAAAGAAAACGTTTGGTTGAGGTTATTGTTGCCAAAGGAGGGTCAACCAGTTAAATACAAGGGTTCACATACTTTCCCACCCTGCACTGTTACTGTTTACACGGTGTGTTCAATAAAGAATATATAATTGTGTGTTATTAGTTTAATCAGACTGTTTGTCATTGTTGTGACCTAGATGAAGATCAGATCCAATTGTATGACCAATTTATGCAGAAATCCAGGTATTTCCAAAGGGTTCTCATACTTTTTCTTGCCGCAAACATTTTCTGTTGTTTCGGATCAGACCTGCACAACGGTCAGGAGGAATTTGGACCATTCCTCTTTACAAAACTGTTTCAGTTCAGAAATATTCTTGGGATGTCTGGTGTGAACTGTTCTCTTGAGGTCAGGCCACAGCATCTCAATCGGGTTGAGGTCAGGATTCTGACTGAAGCCATTCTGTTGTTGATTTAATTCTGTGTTTTGGGTCATTGTCCTGTTGCATCACCTAACTTTTGTTGAGCTTCAATTGACGGACAGATAGCCTAACATTCTCCTGCAAAATGTCTTGATAAACTTCAAAATTCATTTTTCCATCGATGAGGGCCTGGACAGCTTGCCATGAGGAAGCAAAGCAGCCCCAAACTATGATGCTCCCTCCACCATACTTTACAGTTGGGATTTGGTTTCGATGTTGGTGTGCGTTGCCTTTTTTCTCCACACCTAGTGTTGTGTGTTCCTTCCAAACAACTCAACTGTAATGTCATCTGTCCGCATAATATTTTGCCAGTAGTGCTGTGGAACATCTAGGTGCACTTTAGCAAACTTCACATGTGCAGAATTATTATTTTTTGAACAGCAGTGGCTTCTTCCGTGGTGTCCTCCCATGAACAGCATTCTTGTTTAGTGTTTTGCGTATTGTAGGCTCCTCAACGGAGATGTTAGCATGTTCCAGAGATTTCTGTAAGTCTTTAGCTGACACTCTAGGATTCTTCTTTACCTCATTGAGCATTCTGCGCTGTGCTCTTGCAGTCATCTTTGCAGGACAGCTACTCCTAGGGAGAGTAGCAACAGTGCTGAACTTTCTCCATTTATAGACAGTTTGTCTTACTGTGGACTGATGAACATCAAGGCTTTTAGATACTTTTGTAACCCTTTCCAGCTGTATGCAAGTCAACAATTCTTAGTCTCAGTTCTTCTGAGATCTATTATTTTTATAGGGCAAGGCAGCTCTAACCAACATCCTCAATCTCATCTCATTGATTGGACTCCAGCTTAGCTGACTCCTGACTCCAATGAGCTTTTGGAGAAGTCATTAGCCTAGGGGTTAACATACTTTTCCCAACCTACACTGCATGTTTAAATGATGTATTCAATACACACAAGAAAAATACAATTTGTGTGTTATTAGTTTAAGCACACTGTTTGTCTGTTGTGAGTTAGATGAAGATCAGATCAAATTTGATGACCAATTTATGCAGAAATGCAGGTAATTCCAAAGGGTTCACATACTTTTTCTTGCTACTGTACATACATACATACATACATACATACATATATTTTCCTTTTATTACTTTCTAACCCCACTACCCTTCCCTAATTGGAGTGAACTAGTGAACAACATCACTTCGGCTTATACATACTATATATATATTTTATGGGCACAGTCTATTTTACAATAGTTATATTATGTTTGTTTTTACTCCTTCCTCTAACCTCAACCTCTCCCATTTATTCATTTCACAAAAGTTCTGGACCTACAGTTGAAGTAGGAAGTTTACATACACTTAGTTTGGAGTCATTAAAACTAGTTTTTCAACCACTCCACAAATTTATTGTTAACAAACTGTAGTTTTGGCAAGTCGGTTAGGACATCTACTTTGTGCAATTCACTGTATCACAAATCCAGTGGGTCAGAAGTTTACATGCACTAAGTTGACTGTGCCTTTAAACAGCTTGGAAAATTCCATAAAATGATGTCATGGCTTTAGAAGGTTCTGATAGGCTAATTGACATCATTTGAGTCAATTGGAGGTGCACCTGTGGATGTATTTCAAGGCCTACCTTCAAACTCAGTGCCTCTTTGCTTGACATCATGGAAAACTCAAAATAAATATAAAATGTAGACCTCCACAAGTCTGGTTCATCCTCGGGAGCAATTTCCAAAAACCTGAAGGTACCACGTTCATCTGTACAAGTAATAGTACGCAAGTATAAACACCATGGGACCATGCAGCTGTCATACCGCTCAGGATGGCGATGCGTTCTGTCTATGAGAGATGAACATACTTTTTGTAACAGTATTTTTATTGGAATTTCACAATTTTCACCCATATTAAGAGATACAACAACGGAGACAAAGCAACAAAAAAACAGCACTCACTTACACATACCTGCGTATTTATACATATACCTACACATACATACGCATACATACACATATACATACATACATACACACAAACGCACACATACATACACACCCATACATACGTACACCATTTTCTTCTTCCCGCTCGGTGCTTCTCTCACCCCATCCCCATCATTGCGTCTCAATACATACATTTTTAAACAAACTTACAAACAGAAATTAAACAAAAAAGCTCACTTTAAACCAAGAAGTTAGGTTCCACACATGGAACGTACAGTGTAATTCTGAAATACAGAGATCACCACCATTCTAAGAGAATCCTTGCAGCATAATAGCTGATACCTCGGGTTCTAGGTCATTTAGATAAGGTTCCCATACTTTGTAGAACTGGTCTGTTTTAGAATGCAATGGACATGTCAGATATTCCAGAGGCACCCATTCAAATAGTATCTTATGCCAATCTTTAATAGAAGGAACCTTATCACTAATCCACTGTAAAATGATGTTTTTCCTCGCTGCGAAGGTAAGGATGTTGTAAAGCCTCATCTTACCCACAGAAGTAACATGCCTACTAGGGAGACCCAACAGTAAAGAAACTGAGTCCAATTCTAGATCAACCCCTAGGATCTTTTCAATTTCCATCTGAACACCAGACCAGTGTCTTGGTACATGACCATAAACAATGTGTTAGGGTGCCTGTATCAGTTTTGCATTTAAGACACTGAGGAGAAGAGGAAGAGGGGCTAAAAGCATGTCTGCGATTTGGGGATATATGCAATCTGTGTATTATTCTTAATTGGATTGCTCTAGTACGATTACATATAGATATTGTTTTTGCATATCTCCAAATGTCCTCCCACATCTCTTCGTCAATAGTAACAGATAATTCTTTCTCCCACACTTGTTTCACCCTCTGTGTGTTGACAGCAGAAAAGGACCTTAAAGCATCATAAAACAGACTTACAGACATTTTCCTTTGTGGGGAAAAAAAGCATTGTTTCAATGACAGACATATCAGGGTTACCAATTAAGGTGGTGCTCTTCAGAATATAATGTCTTACTTGTAGGAAAAAAAAGTCCTGCTTTGGGAGTCGCTATTTCTCGACCATCTGCTCAAATGACAATAAAATCTTATCAGCAAATAAGTCGTTTAGTCTGTGTATGCCCTTATTAAGCCAAAAGTTAAAGCCAGCATCCAGCAATCCTGGACTGAAATCTGGGTTGTTAAGAATTGGGGTAAGAGCAGAGGTTAGTTTGGACCTTCCCAGGAAGCGTTGAACTGACCTCCATACTTTGAGTGTGTTAAGTGTAATGGGATTATTGCAGTGATCTTTTACAGACTTGAATCTTCTGAAAAATAAAAGATCCTGTAAGGGGTATTTTGAAAGAGAAGTCTCAATGTCTAACCAAAAAGAGTAGTCATCATTTGTGAGCCAGTCAGAAATATAACAAAGGTGGGCACACCATTGATAGAACCTGATATTGGGCTGTTCCAAGTTACCCATAGAACTTGGCAGCTGCAATATTGCCATCTTAAGTCTTTGCTTGCATTTACTCCATATAAAGGAACTTAGCCATCCATGTACATCCTTTATTACCTTATTGGAGAGTAATACTGGGATCATTTGGATTGGGTAAAGTAGTCTAGGTAAAATGTTCATTTTCAAGAGGGATATTCTACCCAACCAAGAAATCGGGAGAGAGTTCCAGCGCTCCAGACCCTGTCTTATTGTATCAAACAAGGGAACAAAATTGGCTTTGTACATTTTGTTGGAATTTAGGAGTTACAAATATACCCAGATATGTAAAACCTGAGGGAGACCATTTAAAAGGGAAGGGGGGAGAAGTATTAGGTACAGAGTGAAGGTTACCAAGTGGCATAGCCTCTGATTTAGTTAAGTTAGTCTTATAGCCTGAGAATTCCCTGACTAATTCAATAATATTAATAAGAGATGTAATTGAAGTCTCGGGACTAGAGATGAATATCAGGACATCATCAGCAGACAAGCTTATTTTATGGTGAACATCACCAATGAGCAGCCCCTGTATAGCAGGCGTTACCCTGATGGCCTCGGCCAGTGGTTCCATAACGAGTGCAAATAGGAGAGGGGACAAAGGACAGCCTTGTCTGGTACCTCTGTATATAGAGAAGCTATTTGACCTTAGCCCATTAGTAAGGACAGCAGCCCGAGGATCATCATATAAAACTTCACCCATTTTATAAAGTTGTCCCCTAGACCAAATTTATTTAGAGCAAAGAATAGGTAAGACCACTCCACATGATCAAATGCTTTCTCAGCATCTAGGGAGAGCACAAGACCATCCATAGCACTTTGTTGGTAGGCTGGAATTACATTAAGAAGCTGCCTGACATTGTTGTATGACTTACGGCCCTTAATGAAGCCAGTTTGGTCTCCTTTCACAATTAGTGGCAGTGAGTCCTCTAATCTTGTGGCTAGAATTTTAGAAAGCGATTTTCAATCCACATTGAGAAGGAAAATTGGTCTGTACGAGGATCAAGACTCTGGACATTTTCCCTTTTTGAGAATAAGTGATATGTTGGCTTCTCTCAGCGTTTGAGGGAGCTGGTCATTTGAAAATGAGTGGTTAAACATATCACGCAATGGCTCAAGGATCAGGCCATGGAACTCTTTATAGAACTCACTACAAAACCCGTCTGGTCCTGGGTCCTTACCATTTTTTGCAGATTCTTAATCGCGAACATGATCTCTTCCTCGGTAATAGGGGCATTAAGGAGAGACCTTTGTTCTTCGGAGATAGTAGGAAGCTCAATCTTAGAAAATAAGTTCTCCATTAATTTGGGTGCATCATTTGGCAGTTCTGAGGCATAAAGATTTGCATAAAATGTCTTAAATTAGTCATTTATCAATTTATTTTCATATAAATGATTGCCATCAGAATCAGTAATAGTAGCAATTGACTGTGAGTCAGCTCTCTTTTTAGCTAGGTACGCCAAGTACTTTTCCGGCTTATTGCCATGTTCATATAGCTTATTGCCATGTTCATATAGCTTATTGCCATGTTCATATAGCTTGAGGAGAGAGTGAAGCTATACCGCTGGGAAACCGCTGGGAAACTTATCAATAAGGGGGTTCAACAAACAATAAAAAAATCCTCCAACCACTGCAACCACTGCAGTGTCTGAGTTTAATTCTGAAAAGTCTAGAAATACCTTAGTGAGGAAATCAGGGTGGTGGGCAGGGGGGGGAAGTAAATATTCATTATGGAAATGTTCTGCCCTAGTAAAGTACCATTTAATTATAACAAAGCGACCAACTTGATCTTTCACACAATTCTAGACCTTAAGTGGTAAGTTATTTTTTCACAAGAATTGCTACACCTCTACTTCTGGATGTAAATGATGAGACAAATACTTGACCAAACCCCCCTTGTTGTAATTTGATGCTCCTTATCATTCAAATGAGTTTCTTGCAACAGGGCAATATCAATATTTTATTTTTTCAAAAAAGACAGTACCTTCTTTCTTTTAACGGGGTTATGACTCCCTCTAATGTTCCATGTACATACACGCAGTCTGTTATCTGCCATTGCACTTTGACCATTCAATATCCAGGCTGGATCCCACTGTAAAAGTGGGGTGGTACCTTTTTCCATGTGTTGAACTCTCTATCTCACCGAGCATAAACAAACGATATGAACCCTGAACTCGAACTATACTAAACCCAAAAATTAAACATGTAAAGATCCAAAAGGGGTTTTTCCCACTAGCTAACGTGCAGGGGATTTCAACTTTCCAATGTAGACTCTTAAGTCCGCATTGCCACTCAATAGCCTCATCCTTTATTTCTATGGAAATGAAAATCAATAGAATAGAAGAAGATTGAGGCTCTTCCACCTAAAACCAAGCCTGGGCACCAATATAGATTCACACATATCTCAGCCTGAGCTATAGCGGCAGTTACTTTAGCAAGAAAAATAATAAAGATACGAATATTACTGAACCGGAGCACGTGAGAACTCACCACTGTTTCATGATCACATTCAAATAAAAAAAGTTATCCAATGCTGCGGAGTTGCAGCCTCTTCAGGTGTGTAGAGTTTTTTTAGGCAATCCGTTGACCATAATCTTCAATGTGACCGGGTACAGCAGTGCGTAGTCCATCTTCATTCTCTTGAGTCGAGCCTTCGCCTCATCAAACGCTTTGCGTCTTCGTACAACCGCTGTGGAATAATCGTTGAAGAATGAGACCTTTGGACCTTTTATGTTGACTACCATCAGAGCCGATGTTTCTAGCCGCATCCATGACGCGCTGCTTGTCGGTGAACTTGTGGAACTTTATAACCACTGGCTGTGGGCGCTGGTTGGGACCGGGTATCGGTGCTTGAGAGCGATGGGCTCTGTCCAGCTTCACATGACCAGCCTTAGTGTCCATTTGTAGTTAGCCAGGGATCCATTCCTCAATTCTTTTTACTGAACGTGTCCCTTCAGAATTACCCGGGAGTCCCACAACACGAATATTGCATCTGCGTCCTCGATTATCCAAGTTGTCAATGTTCTCCGCCATTTCACACACCTGTTTCTCAAGTGCTTTTATCTTAGTGTCCATAGATGTAGTTGAAGTTTCCACTGTGGCAATTCTTCCTTTAGCCTCATCAACACATTTGACAACCCTCTGTAGTTCAGCTGAATGGCCTGCTATTGCTTCCAAGACCGTTCTTGTCTTAACATCGATCACTTTAGTAATGTTATCCGTCATCTTTTGAATCACCAGGTCCATTGTGCCTGGATCCGCAACGGTGTTAGCTTCGCTAACGTTAGCTAGCTCCTCCTGCACATCTACAGGGATGGTGGTTTTGGTAGAGTTCTTAGTAGTTCTGTTAGGCATGTTGTCGGAGATTTTTGAGAAATAGCTGTCAAGACTCATTTTCGGATAATTTATTTAGCCAATTCTACCACTTTTTCAAGCTAGGAGATTAATGTAAAAATATAAATGTACGAATGCCACGAGAGCTCGCTGAAACAGTGTTCTCTCTATGGTGCCATTTAGTCCCCCCAGATGTACGTACTTTGGTGCAATAAGTACAAATCAATCCCAGAACAACAGCAAAGGACCTTGTAAAGATGTTGGATGAAACCGGTACAAAAGTATCAAAATCCACCGTAAAACGAGTCCTATATCGACCTAACCTGAAAGGCCGCTCAGCAAGGAAGAAGCCACTCCAAAACCGCCATAAAAAAAGGCAGACTACGGTTTGCAACTGCACATGGGGACAAAGATCGTACTTTTTGGGGAAAGGTCTGATGAAACATAAATAGAACTGTTTCGCCATAATTACCATTGTTATGTTTGGAGGAAAAAGGGGGAGGCTTGCAAGCCAAAAAACACCATCCCAACCGTGAAGCACGGGGGTGGCAGCATCATGTTGTGGGGGTGCTTTGCTGCAGGAGGGACTGGTGCACTTCACAAAATGGATGGCATCATGAGGTAAGAAAATTATGTGGATATATTGAAGCAACATCTCAAGACATCAGTCAGGAAGTTGAAGCTTGGTCGCAAATGGGTCTTCAAAATGGACAATGACACCAGGCATACTTCCAAAGTTGTGGCAAAATGGCTTAAGGACAACAGGGTCAAGGTATTGGAGTGGCGGCCATCACAAAGCCCTGACATCAATCCCATAGAAAATTTGTGGGCAGAACTGAAAAAGTGTGTGCGAGCAAGGAGACCTACAAACCTGACTCAGTTACACCAGCTCTGTCAGGAGGAATGGGCAAAATTCACCCAACTTATTGTGGGAAGCTTGTGGAAGGCTACCCAACACGTTTGACCCAAGTTAAATAATTTAAAGGCAATGCTGCCAAATACTAATTGAGTGTATGTAAACTTCTGACCCACTGGGAATGTGATGAAAGAAATAAAAGCTGAAATAAATAATTCTCTCTACTATTATTCTGACATTTCACATTCTTAGAATAAAGTGGTGATCCTAACTGACCTAAAACAGGGATTTTTTACTAGGATTAAATGTCAGGAATTGTGAAAAACTGAGTTTAAATCTATTTGGCTAAGGTGTATGTAAACTCCCAACTTCAACTGTATATATGTTTTACAGACACAGTATGTTTTACATTAGTTATCCTGTTATTAGTTGTTATTATTCCCAACCTTCAGCTCCCCTCCCATCTATCTCTTAACACCATCCATATTGAGATTTCTATTTGCCATGTATTTTAATTGTGCTGTTATGTTTCACAGAAGTTCTGAACCTTTTCTATTCTCATTTCTACAGATTGTAATATAAAAACATATTTTTTGCTAAAACTATTATTATACTATTGACTATGACTTTTAAAATCACCCAGTACTGCTAGCCGTCAAGACTCATTGTAGGATCATTTATTTAGCCAATTCTACCGTTAGCTCCAGGTAAATGTTGCAATTCTTCAGCCATTCCTGGACCTGTGACCACAAACAAGCTACATATGGACAGTACCAAAACAAATTCTTGAATTATTCTTTCTCTTTGCAGCAAAATCTGCATAGGTTTTTAACCCTCCATATTTATAACATTGTATTGGTTTGCAAGAATTTCATATAATAATTCAATTTAAATATTCAAAGTTTTGAAATCCGGCGCCATCTTCCCAACTATTTCACAATCTATATGTATCTATATAGCTGTTTTTTGGTCCAGTAACTGAAACTGAAACCTTTTTATTTATCACAATTTTCTTTAACCAATTAGGGTCTTTAATGCAGGGCCGACAGACAAGTTCCCTACTTTTTCCCATTTCCACTTTGCTCTTCCATTTTTTTTCCATTTGCTAATTTGTTGAATTTTACCCCTTTTTCTCCCCAATTTCGTAGTATCCAATTGTTGTAGTAGCTACTATCTTGTCTCATCGCTACAACTCCCGTACGGGCTCGGGAGAGACGAAGGTTGAAAGTCATGCGTCCTCCGATACACAACCAACCAAGCCGCTGCTTCTTTAACACAGCGCACATCCAACCCGGAAGCCAGCCGCACCAATGCGCCGGAGGAAACACTGTGCACCTGGCCACCTTGGCTAGCGTACACTGCGCCCAGCCCGCCACAGGAGTCGCTGGTGCGCGATGAGACAAGGACACCCCTACCGACCAAGCCCTCCCTAACCCGGGCGACGCTAGGCCAATTGTGCGTCGCCCCACGGAACTCCCGGTCGCGGCCGGTTACGACAGAGCCTGGGCGCGAACCCAGGACTCTGATGGCACAGCTGGCGCTGCGTACAGCGCCCTTAACCACTGCGCCACCCGGGAGGCCCCTGCTCTTCCATTTTTGCCGTAATGCTGCAATTAGTTGGTTATAATTTCCATTCTTGAAAATAGGGTGCGACATTCTTTTTCATTTGCTAGAGAACTAGTTTGGATTTAAGTAACTTTTGTTACATGTTGTTGAAGCCTATAGTGAGGGGTCTAATGCTTTAATATTTAATGATTTCTGCCGTCTGAATTCATATTAATTATATAAATAGGCCTGTTTAATTTTGTCTGGCTTGACGTTTATTATCATTTCAATAACGGTTCGTTAGGTGTAGGCACGACCATAAGCACATAGGTCAACTGGGATGAGACTGAAGAGTTAATCAGGGTGATTTTTCCACAAATAGACAGGTATTTTCCTTTCCATGGGAGCAAGATCTACTCTATATTTGCTAATTTTCTATTTACATTTATTGCAGTGAGATCATGTATTTCTTTCAGGATATATATACCGAGTATGTCCACATCACCATCAGACCATTTTATTGGTAAACTACATGGTAATCTAAATGTTGTATTTTTAGTGATCCAATATGTAATATTATACACGTTTTCCTCCTCTTGACAGTTTAAAACTTTCTGAGAAGTAGCCATTGGTTACTATTTTACACCTGTGGTTACTATACATGACTTTAACCCATTTCATAAGAGATCCTCCAAAATGTAGGCATTTATAAACTCCAGTCGTACTGTGAAAAACATGGGCGAGGATTTTTGTTTTTCCTGTAATTTATTCTGAGCCTTTGGTATAGTTTTATTGGTACAGTGCCTTGCGAAAGTATTCGGCCCCCTTGAACTTTGCGACCTTTTGCCACATTTCAGGCTTCAAACATAAAGATATAAAACTGTATTTTTTTGTGAAGAATCAACAACAAGTGGGACACAATCATGAAGTAGAACAATATTTATTGGATATTTCAAACTTTTTTAACAAATCAAAAACAGAAAAATTGGGCGTGCAAAATTATTCAGCCCCCTTAAGTTAATACTTTGTAGCGCCACCTTTTGCTGCGATTACAGCTGTAAGTCGCTTGGGGTATGTCTCTATCAGTTTTGCACATCGAGAGACTGACATTTTTTCCCATTCCTCCTTGCAAAACATCTCGAGCTCAGTGAGGTTGGATGGAGAGCATTTGTGAACAGCAGTTTTCAGTTCTTTCCACAGATTCTCGATTGGATTCAGGTCTGGACTTTGACTTGGCCATTCTAACACCTGGATATGTTTATTTTTGAACCATTCCATTGTAGATTTTGCTTTATGTTTTGGATCATTGTCTTGTTGGAAGACAAATCTCCGTCCCAGTCTCAGGTCTTTTGCAGACTCCATCAGGTTTTCTTCCAGAATGGTCCTGTATTTGGCTCCATCCATCTTCCCATCAATTTTAACCATCTTCCCTGTCCCTGCTGAAGAAAAGCAGGCCCAAACCATGATGCTGCCACCACCATGTTTGACAGTGGGGATGGTGTGTTCAGGGTGATGAGCTGTGTTGCTTTTACGCCAAACATAAAGTTTTGCATTGTTGCCAAAAAGTTCAATTTTGGTTTCATCTGACCAGAGCACCTTCTTCCACATGTTTGGTGTGTCTCCCAGGTGGCTTGTGGCAAACTTTAAACAACACTTTTTATGGATATCTTTAAGAAATGGCTTTCTTCTTGCCACTCTTCCATAAAGGCCAGATTTGTGCAATATACGACTGACTTTGTTGTCCTATGGACAGAGTCTCCCACCTCAGCTGTAGATCTCTGCAGTTCATCCAGAGTGATCATGGGCCTCTTGGCTGCATCTCTGATCAGTCTTCTCCTTGTATGAGCTGAAAGTTTAGAGGGACGGCCAGGTCTTGGTAGATTTGCAGTGGTCTGATACTCCTTCCATTTCAATATTATCGCTTGCACAGTGCTCCTTGGGATGTTTAAAGCTTGGGAAATCTTTTTGTATCCAAATCCGGCTTTAAACTTCTTCACAACAGTATCTCGGACCTGCCTGGTGTGTTCCTTGTTCTTCATGATGCTCTCTGCGCTTTTAACGGACCTCTGAGACTATCACAGTGCAGGTGCATTTATACGGAGACTTGATTACACACAGGTGGATTGTATTTATCATCATTAGTCATTTAGGTCAACATTGGATCATTCAGAGATCCTCACTGAACTTCTGGAGAGAGTTTGCTGCACTGAAAGTAAAGGGGCTGAATAATTTTGCACGGCCAATTTTTCAGTTTTGATTTGTTAAAAAAGTTAAAATATCCAAAATATCCAATATCCAAGTTAAAATATCCAATAAATGTCGTTCCACTTCATGATTGTGTCCCACTTGTTGTTGATTCTTCACAAAAAAATACAGTTTTATATCTTTATGTTTGAAGCCTGAAATGTGGCAAAAGGTCGCAAAGTTCAAGGGGGCCGAATACTTTCGCAAGGCACTGTATCTATCTGTTCTGTTAGGTGTATTTCCTTTGTTAATATGGACTCTTTTGACCTAAACATTTGTGTTCCATACAATAAGGGGATCTGCTGTACCTATGTTGTCGGAAAAATTCAGTTAAATTCCTCTGTCCTAGTTCCTTGTTTTTATCATCCGTTAGGGTTTGATTCAATTTCCAATATCCTCGCCCACGTGGAAGTTCATTAAGCGTAATGTATATGCCAATTATCTGATGGTCTGACCACGTTCTGTCCCCTATCAACACTTTTTAAACTTTTGGTGCCAACGAGATTGACACAAGAAAGTAGTAAAGACGACTAGCTTGATTGAGCCTCCGCCATGTTTATCACTAGGTCAGGATATTTAACTCTCCATATATTCACTGGTTCCAATATATCCATGACATTTGTGATTTCCTTAAGAGCATGAGGGTGATAGTTTGTAGTGTGAATTCCTTTACGATCCATTGAGGTATTATCATCTCCCACCAGCACAGCTGTTCTTTGTTTGCACCAAACTGAACTTTGTCTCTAGACATTCTCTCATCAGAGTTAGAAGTGTTTTTTACTGATGGGTTGTGGGTAACCAGAAAACGTTCCCAGGTGTCCATTTCCTTGTACAGTATCTTTAATAGAGTGTCACATTTACTGAGCTACAGCCTTACATGTTTACACTTCTCCCATACAAGGCCCGTTTACACACATTTTCAATCAGAACACATTCTCTATCCTCTCTTCCCTCCTTTTTCTTGTCCTTTCTGACCTCCGTAAACACACCTTTTGGGTTTTGTGGTGTGGTGAGAAACCTCCCAGGTTAAACCTTTTTTATCCTCTGCTAGAGCGAACACAGGAGCCCACCAACACACCCCACACACCACACACGTACCTGACAGTACCTCAGGGCCTAAGGTGGGATTTATTTTTGCTTGCTCACTCATATTTTCCCAGCTCGGCCTTCGCCACAGCGCCAGCTTTTTTAAGCCGTGGGGAGACTTAATGAATGCACTGCTAATCCTCACCAGTAACCTCAAAAGATGCTTGTACTCCGTCCTCTATTTTTGGCACATTCCTCTCTTCCTAGCTCCCTTAGTGAAAGGGGGTCTGTGTAATGCTCACCCTATTGTTGGTTATAGCTGCTATGTATAAGGGGCATAAGGTTACTATAAATCCATACCATGCCTTTTATTGTAGTGCAGTGGAAGAATCATTGAATTCCTAAACTATGACCACACAACACTGTGTGTGTGCGTGCGCATCCCAGTCTCCTGAGGGCTCCTCCAGACCGGGGCTAAGTTCCTCATGTGCAGGTCTGCACTGTGTCACCAGCAATTTTACAGTAACCCTACACTGCACATAAACACAGTTAGGAGAAAGAGGGAGAGAGGAGGGGGCGAGAGAGAGGAGGGAGGGAAAGAAGGGGGATTTCTGTGTGACTTCAGCGTATAGCTGTGTGTTATACAGGTTTTGCATTGCTTTCTTGCCACATCTCTCAACTCAAACTATTAGTTTGTTGACTCTTTCATTGGAAGTAGTGACCCCTCTTTACACACACACATTCCTCCTGTATAATAGGTTTACTCTCCAGAGGTAGCCCCCGACACTAATTCTCCTTTTCAAAGGGCTTCAGCAGGATTCCCTCACAGAACAACATTGTGCCTCTGATGTAATAAAAGGGGTCTGGCTTATGTCACCCCTTTTCCTTGTTCTTCACTTTCCCTCCTTTCCTCTCTCCTTCTCTCCAGTCTGAAATAAAGGGTTCAGTTGAGCTCAGTGGTTGTTTTTGTGTTTGGACTGGCTCATATTAATATGAATGCAGCACTGCTCCCAGCTCCTCAATGCAACACTAGACCAGATTTATCACTTTGAGACAGACCTGCTCTTTCTCGCTCCCTTTTGCTTCCTCTTTCTCTCTCCCCCCCATCTCTCCCTTCTCCTTTCTCTCTCTCTCTTTCTCTGGCCTTATGTCTGAGCTTAGTTATAATCTGTTCAAGACCAGAAACGTTTACACACACAAAGTCCCTGGCCTGAGAACAGTCTCCTACTCAGCAGCACTGTGATTTTTTTTTGCACAGTCGGAGGACTTCGAGCTTAGCTACTGGTCTGAGATCAGCCTCTTGTCAGCCGTCTTAGTTTTCATGCAGCACATGGAGACAGATGACGGGCATAGTGCTGCGGTGACAGTATAGAAAGAGTGATAGAGAGTGTTCTCTTTCTTGCTGCTGAATGACTTGCCATTCCAAGCTTCTCTCTGGTGTTTATTGGCATTATTGCTAATTACATCCACAAGGGGGCAATGGTCTTTACCAATGGGATGGTAACATATTCATTTTCCATTATTTTACAGCAAGATGCAAAAGAAGTCTGTGTGTTGGAATTTGGTCCCGCTCTGTGTAAATTATTTTGTGTGTGTGTTACAGGTCCTGGTGAGTGAGGACTCAGATGGAGAGGGAGTGGTGGCCCACTTCCCAGCCCATGACAAACCCATATCCTGCATGGAATTCAACCCCAGTGGTAAGGAGATGGCTCACTGCAACACACACACACACACACACACACACACACACACACACACACACAGTGAGTTGAGGGATGAGGAGTTCTTTGTTGTTGAGTGTGAACCCAGATGAAGGGGACACAACCTCACTGCCCAGGTCTTAATCTCTTCTGTGGGACTGTGGGACTCCAGGTTGTGTCCCAGTCTTAACCTCTTCTGTGGGGCTCCAGGGTGTGTCCCAGTCTTAACCTCTTCTGTGGGGCTCCAGGGTGTGTCCCAGTCTTAACCTCTTCTGTGGGGCTCCAGGGTGTGTCCCAGTCTTAACCTCTTCTGTGGGGCTCCAGGGTGTGGCAGGAAGGGCCTATGAAGTGGGGATGTATGCGTCTGTGTTAGAACGGTAGTCAGTGGGGCCTGTGCCTGAGGGTGCATGCACTCACCTGCAGTCAACACACAATAGAAGTGGCTTGATCAAGCAGGCCCTGCAGTGACAATGGCACTTCATCCCACTGTGGGAGAGTGACAACCATGCATTGATATGTGAAGTCACACACCGGGGCACTCCCTTTGTGTTTCTGTGGTCACACTCACTCAGTCAGGCCTTGATGTCGGTCCGACACCCGGTGGACAGCCTGGTGTGTGAGGTGTTGAGTTACGTTGCTCTCCTCACAACGGAAGAGAGGTTAGTTAAGAGGCGTTAGTGAGTTTGGTGTGTCAGTAGTCACTGGGATCATGGCCCAAAAATTAATCTATCACCCGTGTCAATTAATCTATCACACTCACCCGTGTCAATTAATCTATCACACTCACCCGTGTCAATTAATCTATCACACTCACCCGTGTCAATTAATCTATCACACTCACCCGTGTCAATTAATCTATCACACTCACCCGTGTCAATTAATCTATCACACTCACCCGTGTCAATTAATCTATCACACTCACCCGTGTCAATTAATCTATCACACTCACCCGTGTCACAAGGGCTTTCAGACGTTGAAAACACAATGCAGCCTTAAAGGTCCAATGCAGTCGATTTTTCTCAATACAAATCATTTTTGGGTAACAATTAAAACCTTACTGTGATTGTTTTCAATTAAAATGGCCAAAAAGAATCCTAAATAGCTTCTTAGCAAAGGGCAATTTCTAAAGCAAGAATTTTGCTAGGAATGTCTGGGAGACTGAAAATGAGCTGTTATTGGCAGAGAGGTATGGAACTCGGTCTTATTGGTCTATTAACTAATTTACCACATTGTGATGTCACCATACAGACAAACTCCATCCCACCAAAACGGGCTGAAATTTAAAGCAGTCTTTTCAAACAGCTCTTACACTATAAAAGGGTATTATTCCAACCTCATAGTGTGGAAATATACATTGAGTGTACAAAACATTAGGAACACCTGCTCTTTCCATGACATACAGTGCCTTCGGAAAGTATTTAGACCCCTTGACCTTCTCCACATTTTCCAACGTTACAACCTTATTCTAAAATGGATTAAATCTTTTTTTTAAATCTTCAGCAATCTACACACACAATACCCCATAATGTCAAAGCAAAAACAGTTTTTTTTTTAAGTGTTTGCAAATGTATTAAAAACAGATACCTTATTTATATAACTATTCAGACCCTTTTGCTATGAGACTTGAAATTGACCTCCGGTGCATCCTGTTTCCATTGATCATCCTTGAGATGTTTCTACAACTTGGAGTCCACCTGTGGTAAATGTAAATTAATTGGACATGATTTGGAAAGGCACACACCTGTCTATATAAGGTTGACAGTGCATGTCAGTGCAAAAACATAGTCATGATGTCAAAGGAATTGTCCGTAGAGCTCAGAGACAGGATTGTGTCAAGGCACAGATCTGGGGAAGGGTACCAAAACATTTCTAAAGCATTGAAGGTCCCCAAGAACACAATGGAAGAAGTTTGGAACCACCCAGACTCTTCCTAGAGCTGGCCGCCTGGCTAAACTGAGCAATCAGGGGAGAAGGGCCTTAGTCAGGGAGTTGACCAATAACCCGATGTTCACTCTGACAGAGCTCCAGAGTTCCTCTGTGGAGATGGGATAAACTTCCAGAAGGACAACCATCTCTGCAGCACTCCACCAATCAGGCCTTTATGGTTGAGTGACCAGACGGAAGCCACTCCTCAGAAAAAGGCACATGACAGCCCGCTTGGAGTTTGCCAAAAGGCACCTAAAGACTCTCAGACCATGAGAAACAAGATTCTCTGGTCTGATGAAATGAAGATTGAACTGGCTTGAATGCCAAAGACTAAGTGAATACAGGTGAAAGCTAAGATCTCTTATTGATATCACTTGTTAAATCCACTTCAATCAGTGTAGATGAAGGGGAGGAGACAGCCTAAAGTAATGAAAGTAATAATGACCTATCTGGTATTAGTGCATAAGGCTAAACTTTAGGGTTTAACTATACATGCACCAATTGCCAGATAATGCTTTTGGAAACGGCAAAGAATGTTAACATCAATCTACAGAGGCAAAAAGGCCATTGTCGAAGTTTAATTTAATAAGACAAAAGCTGATTGAGGAGAGTTGAAAATGAATAGATGTTATGGCTATGTTTGGTGGCAGGTAGTCTAGTGGTTATAGTGTTGGACTAGTAACCGAAAGGTTGCAAGATCGAATCCCCGAGCTGACAAGCTAAAATATATATATATATAAATCTGTCTTTCTTCCCCTGAACAAGGCAGTTTTCCTACTGTTCCTAGGCCGTCATTGAGAATAATAATTAGTTCTTAACTGACTTGCCTAGTTAAATAAAGTGGAAACTTAAGCCCAAGTCAGTTCTTCCCCAGAGTCAGATGAACTCGTGGATACCATTTTTACGTCTCTTCATGCAGTTTGAAGGAATTTGCTAAAAGGACTTAACGCAATTGCTAACTGGAATTCTTTTAACTGCTTGTATGCTAGCAGATACCATAGACTTCCATTCATTGTGCTAATGCTAGTTGGCATTGGCTCACAAAACTACCTCTAACTTCTTTAATACTAGATGCAGAGACTTATAAGTGCTATCCATGAGTTCATGTGACTTTGGCTTCATTGCCAAAATCCCGTAGTATCCCTTTAAGGAGAGAGAGAGTGTGTGTGTGTGTGTGTGTGCGCGTGTGGTTCAGTTTTACCCAGAGTGCTGTGGATGCTTCCTGGCCTCACTCTACACCAAATGATTTTGCACTGGCGTCTTCCCCCTTTTATGGATTGTTCCCCCTCGGAAATAAAGGCACCACACAGTGCAGTGTGTGTGTGAAGGAGCAGCTAATAAAGTAGCTGCTGAGTGATGGTGCTTACTGTGACCTCCAATCTTTGGTAGGAATCCTTCACATGCTTCTGACCAGGCTAGAATGCACCTCCCAGAAAAAATTGTCACATTTATAACACACACACTTTTTTTGTAACAAACATTCACCGCCTTTATACATGAACTAAATGTATACCTTTGTACACATATACATCCTCAATCATTTGCTTACAAACACATAGACTAACCCATGGACCCATTGACAATGTGTGTGACAATAAATCCCCAACACACACCCTTGTACAGATGATGTTTTACGTCTTCACATGCACTCGAGTCACAGATACGCTCACACAAACGCACGATCACTCTGACACGGCACACACAGTAATCACCTTCAGGTACATAGCGTGCTCTCCAAGCAGGTAAATGCCACATTTAATCTAGAAGGACTGTTACTTGGAGGTTTAGCAGAGCTGTTGTTTGGCAATTACAGAACAACTCCTCCCCCTCTTCAAGTCCTCTTTCCCTGGCCTGCATGACCGGTCCAATCTGTAGGGGGCGCCCTTGGTTTACCTTGACGACCTAGAGTTCACTCAGTCGACCTTTACCCCATATGTGTGTGCGTGCCTGCGTGTTTGTGTGTGTGTGTGTGGAGCCGAATTTACCAGGAGCAGGGTGCTGCCGCGCTGGCCAACCGCACAGCGTCCAGCCGGCAACCGTGACCACCTTTCATTGTACTGTCAAGTGTAACACACTGAGTATACACAATGGCTGTGTCCCAAATGTTCACTTCAAGCATCCCCCCTTCTGTTAACTTTACTGCCAAATCACCACATGGGTGCGTTGCCTGCCCATTTATGCCTGAAATATGACAGTGTCGGGGCACCCCGAAAAGTACCACCAAGAGCCACGTTTCTTTCTCTTTTTTCCCCTTAGCAAGGTAAGGGTGAGTGGGTTAGTGTGTGTGGAGTAGCTGCATAGTCCCCCCCACTTCGATGCTGTAATTTAGGAGCCTTTCATCATTAAGCCTCATGATCAAAACAACTGCCACGTTGGTCTCTGAAGCCGCCTGCTTTAGAGTAACAGAGAGCAAGGCGAGTCCCTTGGTCTTGATTGGGTGACTCGCAGTCTGTTTGTCCTGAATTAACTGCACAGAGAGAGAGAGCAAAATGAAGAGAGAAGAAAAGGACGAAAATGTCTTAATCTACCGTAGGGCCTTCAGTACCATGGCTCCTTCTAACAGTGGTCAAGTCAACCCCAAAAACCACCAGAGTCAGTATGAAACAATGCTATGACTCGACAGCTTAGTGACTGGTCCTGGAAAGCCCAACAAGTCCTACCCAAGTAGCATGACGCAACAAACCCCATAGAACTGCTTGTGTATGTTGGAGTGACTACACAGACAGCAGAGTGGTTATGGGGTGACTGGTCTGGCACCCTGTCCTGGCTGTGTGGCGTTCAGAGGTTCTATTCCTAGTGGTGTAATTAGAGGATAGGATGCTGCTCTGTTGAAGGCAGTTGTGAAGCTACACGCTCACACACACACCCTTTACCAGCTGTGAGCTGTTTTATTTACCTTCACTCCTTCACTACAATCTCTCTCCTTCACCTCTTACCCCTCGCACTTCACATCATCTTGACTTGATTATTAGCTGAGATGCCCAAGGTCAGAGACACATTGTTTTAACGGTAGGGCTTGTGAAACAGTTTGTGTGGAGGGTGGTTTGATTAAAGTGTGTAAGGCTGTATGCAGTGTATGATTAGGTGGTTGGACAGGAGAGACACTCGCGCTCTCTCTCTCTCTCGCTGTTTGTAATTCCTCTCAATCACGCCACTGATAAGAATCTTGGAATCAGTTTCTCCATGGAAGATTAGTTCAGCGCTGCTCGCTCATTTACAGGAACTCAACCTCACAACCGCTCTTAAAGAGATACACACACGACGACACACACTGAACCTAAAAAACAATGTTACTATTCTACAAACATTCACTCGCCTAACTAACCTCACACCTCTTAAATGTCTACAAAGTCTTGGTAAACGAGGCTAGAACTCATCTCCAGCCCCACTACCATAGCCCGCTAAAGCCCAGCCCATGTTTAGTAACACAGCATCATAATGAATAGCCTTGCGAATTGATGATAGAAACATGGAAAGTGCCAAGCAGATGTGTCATGATGAAGAAGGGTCACTGTGGTGTCATAACTCCTTGATGTGTGAGAGAGAGTCAGGCCTTCACCCCAACTCCCAGCTAACCCACACCACACATGCTGAACACGAGGGAGACATCCTGAAGATACAGCCTCTACACCCCCAGCTCACTCATTTAGCCTGCAACGAGCTGTCTTCACACACAGCAAGCAATTACCACTCCCCTCGTGGTTGTATCTTCGTGTTATGTGAAGTGGTGTTTTCACTTTATTTTCACACTCATTTAGCAAGATGTGCAGCTGTGTGTGAGTGCGTGTGCATGCGTGTGTGTACATGTGACATTTGTGTGTGTGTGCCATCCAAATCCGTGTTTGTGCTTTTTAGCACCATGTCCTAGAGTTCTCAGAATCCCTTGTTTTACCCAGTAGCAGGGCTGTCCGTCCACCATGGACCAATCACAGAGGATTAAACCCCCATGGAGTCTGCCAGTCGTTGGGCCCTTTCCTGCCCCCCCCCACACACACACACACACCTGCCCATGCCACACCCTGGGAATCATGGCTTTAGTAAAGCGCCGCTGTCCTCCTTGGGTAAAGCTGATGATCTATAGATTTTTCCCCAGCGAGCTCTGTCATAATCTATCTATTCTCTTCCTTTCTCTCTCTCATCACTGTCCCTTTCTCTTTGTTTTCCTCTACTTTTATATCCCTCACTCAGTTTTTAGCTGTTCAAATTTCCCAGGGTAATGATTTTGTCTATTCTAGAGATCTATTGTGGAGTTCCCACTGTGTCTGTCCAACTGCAGCCAGCCTGCTAGCAAGGTATTGTGCTTTCAGCTTTTGGCTCATAAAAAAAATGATATAGCTGCACACTCCTTCCTGGGTCAGTTTTGGTTTGAAGAGGTCTTCTACAGTACTGTAATGAAAGGCTACTGAAATTGGATACATAGCTGTAACGATGAATTGTGCTCTGCTCTTGCGTACAGAGTGCATGTAGTATGTCTGTACGGTGTGTGCAGTGGTCAGTGTCTAGTGTGTGTGTTTACAGTGTAGTCTTAAGTGCCTGATGAATTTGCAGAGCTACCAGACCTATGCTAGGTCTCCCTTTAGTGCAGTCATCTCCGTGGCCAGTTGGACGTCGGCCTCGCTGACGCTCTCCTACTGTTTGTCCAAGACACTGTAAAGCCACCACTGCCTGCCTGCCTGCGGGCTGTTTTTATGCTGTTTCCATACTTGGTGGTAAAAAGCAGTGGCACTGTCTTAGGAAGTCAAGGCCTCAGACCTGGGCTGTAAAACCAAAAGGAGATCAGAGGAAAGAGGGAGAGCGAGAGAAAGGGGGAGTGATAGAAGGAGAGAAATAGAGATAGGAGGAGGAATAGAGAGACAGAGCGGGGGAGAGGAAAAGAGCGAGGGCTGGCCCGAGACTGATCGACTGTTAGCAAGGTCTCAGTGGAAACTTAAGCCCAAATCAGACCACGCCTCCACTCCAAATCCCCAACCCCCCCACCCCACACAATCCAGACACCTCAGGCTCTGCTGTTGAGTCATCCACAACCCACACACACGACAACACGCAACGCTGTCTGTAAGTTGTTATAGTGTGGGGCGGGTTCTGATCTGTTCCTCTGATTTGATTTGGGGCTTTATTTTTCACAGAATTGAAGTCCACTTTGTAGACATACTGCATTTGGTACTGTGTTCACAAGATCCGTTAAACACACACACATTGTTCAAAGAGCCTCTCCTTGTACCTCTCCTCCAATCCCCCTTCCGTCAACGGCAGGCAGCACAGAGCAGCGTGAAATCTTATCTGCGGCGGCGAATGTTTGAGGGGATTCATTAGTTAACAGAAACACTAAAAGACAACTTTTAAATGGAGGTTAGAGATTACAGCCCACTCTCTGTTTTCAGAGAAACTGATTAAAGCTTTTCATCTGTCCTCTCTCTCCTTCCCTCCCTCCACAGTCCCCCTTTCTTTATCTGCAGATTGTGCTCTGAGTCTGACCAATTTGTTTGGGGGCTTTTAAACATGACAACAAAAGGCTGCTGTTATAGCCTGGCATCTAAGCTGCTGGGAGAATGTGTTTTATCTGTCTGCCTATTATGACGGAAAACTCAGACAGAGGCAGCAATACAATAACAAACCTGTGTCCCGAATGACACCCTATTCCCGAGATAGTGCACTACTTTTGACCAGGGACCATAGGGTTATTAATGCACCATGAAGTGAGGTTTAGTCACGATGGATTTAGGAATGTTTCGTGTTTGTGGTAGATAGAATGCGCCAACTTCTCTTCATTTGGAGAAGGGAAGTACAAAGATGTAAATGTTCCATACCCTGACCATGGTTTTAGAATGTCTGAATTTACTGTACATTCAGCGCATTGACTAACAGAAGGGGCTAACTTCTCTTCCTTTGTGGAGGAAAGTGTGATACACACACACACACACACACAGTGGGGAGAACAAGTATTTGATACACTGCCGATTTTGCAGGTTATCCTACTTACAAAGCATGTAGAGCTCTGTAATTTTTATCATAGGTACACTTCAACTGTGAGAGACAGAATCTAAAACAAAAATCCAGAAAATCACATTGTATGATTTTTAAGTAATTAATTTGCATTTTATTGCATGACATAAGTATTTGATCACCTACCAACCAGTAAGAATTCTGGCTCTCACAGACCTGTTAGTTTTTCTTTAAGAAGCCCGCCTGTTCTCCACTCATTACCTGTATTAACTGCACCTGTTTGAACTCGTTACCTATATAAAAGACACCTGTCCACACACTCAATCAAACAGACTCCAATCTCTCCACAATGGCCAAGACCAGAGAGCTGTGTAAGGACATCAGGGCTAAAATTGTAGACCTGCACAAGGCTACAGGACAATAGGCAAGCAGCTTGGTGAGAAGGCAACAGCTGTTGGGGCAATTATTAGAAAATGGAAGAAGTTCAAGATGACGGTCAATCACCCTCGGTCTGGGGCTCCATGCAAGATCTCACCTCGTGGGGCATCAATGATCATGAGGAAGGTGAGGGATCAGCCCAGAACTACACGGCAGGACCTGGGCAATTACCTGAAGAGAGCTGGGACCACAGTCTCATAGAACACCATTAGTAACACACTACGCCGTCATGGATTAAAATCCTGCAGCGCACGCAAGGTCCCCCTGCTTAAGCCAGCGCATGTCCAGGCCCGTCTGAAGTTTGCCAATGACCATCTGGATGATCCAGAGGAGGAATGGGAGAAGGTCATGTGGTCTGATGAGAAAAAAATAGAGCTTTTTGGTCTAAACTCCACTCGCCGTGTTTGGAGGAAGAAGGATGAGTACAACCCCAAGAACACCCTCCCAACCGTGAAGCATTGGGGTGGAAACATCATTCTTTGGGGATGCTTTTCTGCAAAGGGGACAGGACTACTGCATCGTATTGAGGGGAGGATGGATGGGGCCATGTATCGCGAGATCTTGGCCAACAACCTCCTTCCCTCAGTAAGAGCATTGAAGATGGGTCGTGGCTGGGTCTTCCAGCATGACAACGACCCGAAACACACAGCCAGGGCAACTAAGGAGTGGCTCCGTAAGAAGCATCTTAAGGTCCTGGAATGGCCTAGCCAGTCTCCAGACCTGAACCCAATAGAAAATCTTTGGAGGGAGCTGAAAGTCCGTATTGCCCAGCGACAGCCCCAAAACCTGAAGGATCTGGAGAAGGTCTGTATGGAGGAGTGGGCCAAAATCCCTGCAGCAGTGTGTGCAAACCTGGTCAAGAACTACAGGAAACGTATGATCTCTGTAATTGGAAACAAAGGTTTCTGTACCAAATATTAAGTTCTGCTTTTCTGATGTATCAAATACTTATGTCATGCAATAAAATGCAAATTAATTACTTAAAAATCATACAATGTGATTTTCTGGATTTTTGTTTTATATTCCGTCTCTCACAGTTGAAGTGTACTACCTATGATAAAAATTACAGACCTCTACATGCTTTGTAAGTAGGAAACACTGCCGAATTTGCAGGTTATCAAATACTTGTTCTCCCTACTGTATAACGTTCCATAATAGTGGCAGTGGATTTTGTTTGAGTTCTCTTAGCTGAACAGGTTGACTAAAGGTGCTGTATAAGGATTCTGCTCCAATGGCTCCCTATATAGTGCCCTACTTTTGACTAGGGCCCATTGGGACCAGACTAACTCCAACATCTCACTTCTGCCCCCGCCACGCTTCATGAACTTGACTGCGGGCGGAACACTCCTCCCTCTGTAAGTGAGTCAGCGTTACTTGAAAGCGGCAGGTTTCACCTTGTAAAGAAAGAAAGAGTCAACCATCTTAATATTAAGCTAATTGCTGCCTGTTGGCGATGGTTAGTCAGCCATTTTCAATCTATTAATATCTGAGAGCGAGGGAGAGCTGCTCAGCTCACTGGTGGTCTGGCTGGGAAGCAGATAGAAAAACACTCCTCAGTTTCACTCCACTGTAGATCAAATGAACCATAACTTTTTTTCTCCCCCTCCATCTCTCCCTCACTCCTTCGCCCCTCGGTTGGATTGTGGATGTGGTTTATGAGTTAAGAGTGTTGGAGAATCCAGTCCAAGCCAGAGCGGCCGCAGCAGTGTAGCACTCTGGTCTACTCTGCTCTGGTCTACTCTGCTCTGGTCTACTCTGCTCTGGTCTACTCAACTCTGCTCTGGTCTACTCAACTCTGCTCTGGTCTACTCTGCTCTACTCTGGTCTACTCTGCTCTGCTCTACTCTGGTCGGCTCTGGTCTACTCTACTCTGGTCTGCTCTGGTCTACTCTACTCTGGTCTGGTCTACTCTGGTCTGGTCTGCTCTACTCTGGTCTGCTCTACTCTGGTCTGCTCTACTCTACTCTGGTCTGGTCTACTCTGGTCTGGTCTGGTCTGCTCTACTCTGGTCTGTTCTGTGGCTCTATGGCATAGTGCTACACTCTGTGTGCGTCTCAAATGGCACCCTATTCTCTATATAGTGCGCTATTATTATTATTTTTTAATTTACCCTTTATTTAACCAGGAAAGGACCCATAAGGTTAGACTTTGCAAGAGGTCGGCAGGAAGTAGTCCGCGGGTACAAACAACACGAGCACAATACAATAGCTACATTAAAAACAGTCACAATGGTCAACAACATTATCTTCTATCAGAGCTTTAAAATCAGCGAACCAATACCCTCTCCTCCCCTTTTTCCAATTTCGTTCCCTGGGCTCTGGTCAGAGTATTGCACTACGTTGGGTGCCAACTGGAACACAACCCATGCCCCTTCCTGGTACTCAGCACAACTAACGCTCCTTACCCGACCACATAATACTGTGAGGAATCGCCAGTGGTGGTAGTGAGAGCCAGGGCTAAGCCAGGGTATGTTCCTTCACCATGCCCGTCGGCCTGATGGAATCTGCACTGGTCATTCCAGCGGCCAGTGGTCAGGGAGGGCATAGACAACGTTTCATTTCCAGACACTCTCAGCCAATCCCTCCAACCCTTTTTTTCTTAATTCCTCCATCCAGCTTTAGTGTGCTTCATAGCCCAGTCACGATGCTAGGCCCTGTGCCACTCACTACAACATGAACAGCAACAGGCTCAGTGAAAGAGTTCATCAAAAAAGGAGCCACTTGACTTAAGCTTCAAAATATGTTACTTTTCGCCTGCATAACATGAACAACTTATTGACCGCATGGAGACCCATTGGGTGAGTATTAGCCTCCCACCCCGCTCCACCCCCTATCCTGGTTATCTCGATGTGAGGGGGAGAGGGAAGGAGGGAGAGAGGTAGAGACAGAAATGGAGGGAAGGCTGTAAGGGAGGCTGGCCTCAAGACCCAGTGAGTTCTGGCCGGTCTGGTCTGAGTGTGCAGCTTTGATGTCAATCTGTCATGCCGGGGCCCACTTTAGTTTTTACTGCACCCCTGTGTGTTTTCCACCGCTATCATAAACACCTTGAAAAGCCCAGCACGGACGCAGCCGAGAGAGACCGCCACACACACGGGCACACAGTACACACATACAGTACACCGAAAAACCCACACACGGTCATTAACTGACACCACACGCATCCTGTATACGCACTTAGTCTCACACACATACAGTACACACACACACTGTACACAGAGAAACGCTCACATCCACACACACTGCCTGGCAGTCTCATCACCAGCCCCACAGCCAGCCCTGAAGACATTCTGTGTGATGCATGTTGTGCTCATTTGCTCATAAGTGTATGCGTCTCCTACAGCAAATTCCCCAGTGTCCTCTTAATGTTTTCTAACTACATATGGTTAGAATTTGACATTTCCACTTTTTCAAAGGTTTTGGAGCCATGTGTTGTTAATTAGAGAGGGAACTAGTTTTGTTGCGGCACTTTGTGCTGCCAAGTGGGAGACCTCATCACTGACTGCCCTCCCTTCGTCTCCCTCCTCTCTCCTCATCTGCTTTTGTCCAGATAAAAAAGTCCCAGCCACTTTGGAAATGAAATATCCTTGCACTATTAATGGGATTGAGCAGATGTTCTCTGTTTATACGTTTTGAGACGTGACAAAGGCTGCAGCAAAACACAAGGAGAGGTTTTTGGTGCACAGTCCTTCTTTCCAATGAAGAGCGAGAGAGAGAGAGAGTGAAGGGAGAGAGATTATATTTATGTGAATTATTTTATCACCCGCTCGCTCGTCCACTCTCAGCCAGGCAGCGGGCCTTCACACAGACTCACGTCTCACACATGGCAAATTAGAGGTTCTCTCTCCAACCAGTCGGTTTGGGTGTTCCAGGAAAGCCAGCCCATTTTCATAAAGAACGTTGTAAATAACACTGATGCCCCAGAGAATGGGGAGGTTGAGGTGTTTATAAATAGGACGTGTCAAACGGAGCTCCGACAGCTTCAGGTTTGCAGCTGCAGCGGGCGGCTCTCACACCACCGACCAGGAACGCTGCTTTTTAATTTGTGCTTCCCTTGGCCTAACCGACTGACGCCTCTCGGCGAGGGCCTGTATTTCAACAAGGCCACAAAAGCCCCAACCCTGGCCCTTCCACTCCGGCCGGGTGCCTTTTGGAGTGCAGAGTGTACCATCAGCAAGAAGTCATGTCCTGGCCAGCCTCGCCAAGCCTCATCTGTCAAAGCCCGTGACGAGCCAGGGAGGGAGGGAGACGCACTGGGCGGCTTGGGCCATGGAGTGAGAAGAAGGAAGAAAGGGGGGAGGGAGTAGAGGGTGGCTGGCTGAGGGAGAGGGGAAGCTCCCAGATAAACAGAGCACAGCGCCTTAACTCCTAATCACCCTACGCTTCCGTTTGCAGACTCTATAATTAGAAGGGTCCTTATTTTCCATGTATTCCCAGTTGACGCAAAGGGTTCTTGTGGCTTGGCACCTCATTTGGGCCGTGGGTTTAGTTTATGGCCAGGGCCCTGAGCTTCCAGCTTTGGTTTGGTCTTCACTTCTGATACAGCATGAATAGCTAAACCACCGTCTAATGCCTTGCCTGCTCTAGTTTTCTGTTTTCCTTTTCTTTCCTTCCAATGTCCCCCTCGTTGACTCCTTTTCGACTCCCTCCATCAGTCTTACTCTACGAAACTGGAAACTGGTTGCATCCTAAATGGCCCCCTATTCACTGGGCACTATCTAGGAAATAGGATGCCATTTGGAAAGCAATCTGTGAGGTCTGAAAGCAGTGTCCCGAAGACGTGGATAAAGGCAGCCCTCCGCACCTCTCTGATTCAAAGGGGTTGGGTTAAATGCGGAAGACACATTTCAGTTGAATACATTCAGTTGGACAACTGACTAGCTATCCCCCTTTCCCTTTCCACTTCATCTAGCTTACATTCCTTTTTGGTGGTGTCTTTCTTCTTCATCCCTCTTGCATGTGTTGCTGTTTTCTTTTCATCTCGTGTCATTCCATCCTCCTTTTTTTACATTTGACATGCCACCCAATAAAGACTGCCTACTAATTGACAACTTATTGCAACCTCCACAGAAAAGACCCAGCGAAGGAAAATCACTAATTATTCTCCTGTCAAATTATGGCGGTGAGGCTTTGGGTTCGGAGGCTTCGACGTAAAAAAATCAGCGCCATTTCTCTGGTCACACACTTTTCAGTTTGAGCTAAAGGGCTGACGTTTTGAGTTATGGCACTTTTCTGTTTTTGGTAGAAATATAAAGGCTCTGTGAGGCTCTGTCCTGGGCTGACTGCGATCTGCGTTTAGATCTGGGTTTGTTCTGGTGTGGTTTGTTGAGTGTGTTGTTTACAGTAAAGGCCTATACTTTCTGCAGCTTGACAAACTTCAAATCAAACGGCTAGAAATGAATGGGCCTGTCATCGGAGGTTACACACGAGCTAGGCTGTGGTTGTGTGTTAGGACAAACACACACACACACACACACCTCCCAGTCCCTAGAAAGAAGACATAGTTATGAGGGTATGGTTGCGACTGGAGAACAAATTATAATGTGAGGGATAAGCAAGCGTTTTACGGCAGTGACAAACGATAGCTGGTGTGTTTTTATTGGGTGGTTTGTTTGTGTACCGGCATGGTGGGGCTGATATGTCCCGCTTTGAAGTGATTGTCGAGTTCTGCACGGTTCAAAGGTTTTATTAACAGCTAAATAAGTCTGCCCAGTTTTTGACGGAAATGTCTCTATTATTCTACAGTGAATCAAATAGTTATTTTTGGTACTGGTTTGTATGCACACACATTTTTATCAAAGACTGACATTTGTAATTTCTACAGTACATTTAATCTCTTGATTGGCCAGTACACTACTGGTCTGGATAATATTCTGAAATATTTCATATGAGGTTTGGAGTTGATTTTTATGACTGTTGGAAATTAAACAGTTTTGCCAATATACTAAATCCTTCTGAATAACTCCTGGATATGAAGAATAGGGCTCTGCCAATGGTTATGTATTACGGTGTGTGTGTGTTCATGTACATGTTGTCTCTGTCTCCAGGTATGCTGCTGGTGACTGCAGACACCCTGGGCCATGACTTCCATGTGTTCCAGGTCCTCACACACCCCTGGGCCTCCAACCAGTCTGCTGTCCACCACCTCTACACACTGCACCGCGGAGAGACTGAGGCCAAGGTAACACACGTAATATTCATCATACACTCACTGACGCCTACTTATCCCCTGTAAATAATACATATTTTAGTAATTCAGCATTGAGGTGGTTTCTGAACAGGGCCACCCAGAGCTGTTTACTGAGTGCGCTCTGGCCGCAGCATCTAAACCAAGCCTTTGATCCTCTGTAGTGTATGTTTGCCTGTGTTGTGTCTAAACACTGTCAGATAGACAACACTGGACTTCATCAGACGGAACAGCTGAAAGGAAGAGTTGTTTTATGCCTCTGATCAGACACAGTTCTGTAGCATGGCCTCACTGGTTCCAGAAGTACATGGGGGAAACGATGTGCATGTGTGTGACCACTACAGCTTCAACGTCATTTCCTCAAGACATTGTTAGGAAGGGTAAACCACTATTAGGCTGGATGATCTGAGTTGAGTGTTTGTGTGCGTGTGTGTGAGCGGATAAGAACCCAAACAGGTCGGGGTGTGACCCCGGCAGCTCTGTAATTGATGTGTAGGATGATTTAGAAACAAGCAAGGCCTCATTGCCTCTCACTTGACTGCAGCACCAGATTCCTCACAGCTGTGGAATCACAGCCTTCCAGCCAATCAATTAATCAGCGCCCAAAGCAAACACATTTTCAAAAGCTGAAACAATTTGTAAGACAAATAGGGCATGGCGAGTTTCAAACAACATTCACTATGGCTCATTCAATAAAAAAGGCTGCTGCATGTTTTCTTCTTGTCCCTAGCTAACAGTGCTCTCTCTCTCTGTCTCTCTCTCTGTCTCTCTGTCTCTCTCTCTGTCTCTCTGTCTCTGTCTCTCTGTCTCTCTCTCTCTGTCTCTCTCTCTCTGTCTCTCTCTCTCTGTCTCTCTCTCTCTGTTTTGCTCTCTCTGTCTCGCTCTCTCTGTCTCGCTCTCTCTGTCTGGCTCTCTCTGGCTCTCTCTGTCTCTCTCTGTCTCTGTCTCTGTCTCTCTCTGTCTCTCTCTGTCTCTCTCTGTCTCTCTGTCTCTCTCTGTCTCTCTCTGTCTCGCTCTCTCTCTCGCGCTCTCTCTGTCTCGCGCTCTCTCTGTCTCGCGCTCTCTCTGTCTCTCTCTGTCTCTGTCTCTGTCTCTGTCTCTGTCTCTCTCTGTCTCTCTCTGTCTCTCTCTGTCTCTCTGTCTCTCTCTGTCTCTCTCTGTCTCTCTCTGTCTCTCTCTGTCTCTCTCTGTCTCTCTCTGTCTCGCGCTCTCTCTGTCTCGCGCTCTCTCTGTCTCGCGCTCTCTCTGTCTCGCGCTCTCTCTGTCTCGCGCTCTCTCTGTCTCGCGCTCTCTCTGTCTCGCGCTCTCTCTGTCTCGCGCTCTCTCTGTCTCGCGCTCTCTCTGTCTCGCGCTCTCTCTGTCTCGCGCTCTCTCTGTCTCGCGCTCTCTCTGTCTCGCGCTCTCTCTGTCTCGCGCTCTCTCTGGTCTCGCGCTCTCTCTGCGCCTCGCGCTCTCTCTGTCTCGCGCTCTCTCTGTCTCGCGCTCTCTCTGTCTCGCGCTCTCTCTGTCTCGCGCTCTCTCTGTCTCGCGCTCTCTGTGTCTCGCGCTCTCTGTGTCTCGCGCTCTCTGTGTCTCGCTCTCTCTCTGTCTCGCTCTCTCTCTGTCTCGCTCTCTCTCTGTCTCTCTCTGTCTCTCTCTCTGTCTCTCTCTGTCTCTCTCTCTCTGGTGAAAATCTAATATTTTGAGTTGGTAGAAGGAGAGATGACCCATTTTGACATGACACTTTCTTCCCCGGCTAATCACATTGTGAGGCTGTGCAGAGCCTCTTTTGAGAAATAGCCACCATTAAAGCTCTCCCTCTGTAGTTGTGGCTGCTGTTGCCGCTGAATGTCAGCTGAGGTCTTGCTTATGGAACACACACACACACACACACACACAGCCTCAGTGGCGTGTAAGGAGATTTATTTGACCAAAGTCAAGGGACGCAGCATCCTGGATTCTCCCTTTACAGCATGCAGGCCTGTTATATAGAATCACAGTTTATGCAGCACTTCTGGCAATCCAAATTGTAGGTTTAGTCCCATGAGATAAAAGTTACCCTAGTGTTCTCTCCCATCGGGCCACCACTCCAAATTAGAGGATTAAGATTGAATCCTACTACACCGGCTATGACGCTCGTTTGATGTGTCAGGGCTTGAAAACTATTACGGATTACAAAGGGAAACCCAGACGCGGGCTGCCCAGTGACGCGAGCCTACCAGACGAGCTAAATGCCTTTTATGCTTGCTTCGAGGCAAGCAACACTCAAGCATGCACGAGAGCACCAGCTGTTCTGTGTGATAATGCTCTCGGTAGCCGATGTGAGCAAGACCTTTAAACAGGTCAACATTCACAAAGCCGCAGGGCCAAACGGATTACCAGGACGTGTACTCAAGCATGCGAGGACCAACTGGCAAGTGTCTACGCTGACATTTTCAACCTCTCCCTGACGAGTCTGTAATACCTACATGTTTCAAGCAGACCCCAGATGACGAACTCCACACTTCCCTTTCCCACCTGGACAAAAGGAACACCTATGTGAGAATGCTCTTCATTGACTACAGCTCAGCGTTCAACACCATAGTACCCACAAAGCTCATCATTAAGCTAAGGACCCTGCGACTAAACTCCTTCCTCTGCAACTGGATCCTGGACTTCCTGACGGGCCACCCCCAGATGGTAAGAGTAGGCAACAACACGTCTGCCACGCTGATCCTCAACACTGGGGCCCCTCAGAGGTGTGTACTTAGTCCCCTCCTGTAGTCCCTGTTCACCCACGACTGCGTGGCCAAAAACGACTTCAACACCATCATTACGTTTGCTGACGACGCAACAGTGGTAGGCCTGATCACCGACAACGACTAGACAGCCTATAGGGAGGTCAGAGACCTGGCCATGTGGTGCCAGGACAACAACCTCTCTCTCAATGTGAGCAAGACAAAGGAGCTGATCGTTGACTACAGGAAAAGGCAGGCCGAGCAGGCCCCCATTAACATCAACGGGGCTGTAGTTGAGCGGGTCAAGAGTTTCAAGTTCCTTGGTGTCCATATCACCAACGATCTATAGTGATGTGGACACCAAGGTCCAAACACACCAAGACAGTCGTGAAGAGGACATGACAAAACCTTTTCCCCCTCAGGAGACTGAAAAGATTTAGCATGGGTCCCCAGATCCTCAAAAAGTTATACAGCTGCACCATCGAGAGCATCCAGTCTCAACGTCAACAGTGAAGCGGCGGCGACTCCGGGATGCTTGCCTTTTAGGCAGAGTTGCAAAGATGGGCAAACACTGGACAGAGGAACTCTGCCTAGAAGGCCAGCATCCCGGAGTCGCCTCTTCACTGTTGAGACTGGTGTTTTGAGGGTACTATTTAATGAGACTTGTGACGCGTCTGTTTCTCAAACTAGACACTCTAATGTACTTGTCCTCTTGCTCAGTTATGCACCGGGGCCTCCCACTCCTCTTTCTATTCTGGTTAGGGCCAGTTTGCGCTCTTCTGTGAAGGGAGTAGTACACAGCGTTGTACAGGATTTTCAGTTTCTTGGCAATTTCTCTCATGGAATAACCTTCATTTCTCAGAACAAGAATATACTGACGAGTTTCAGAAGAAAGTTATTTGTTTCTGTCCATTTTAAGTGATGGTTGCTGATAATGGGCCCCTGTACACCTATGTAGATATTCCAAAAATAATATATTCCGTTTCCAGCTACAATAGTCATTTACAACGTTAACAATGTCTACACTGTATTTCTGATCAATTAGATCAAAAAATGTATATAATAGTTGATTTCAGAGGAAAGCCCATAAAATTGTCAGACTCCCCAGTCACCCAAGTGATAGACTTTCTCTGCTGTCACATGGCAAGCGGTACCGGAGCGCCAACTGTGGGACCAAAAGGCTCCTTAACATAAGACTGCTGAACAATTAATCAAATGGCTACTGGACTATTTACATTGACACCCCCACCCCCCCGCCTCTCCATTTGTTTTGTACAGTGCTGCTACTCGCTGTTTATTATCTATACATAGTCACTTCACCCCCTCCTACATTACCTCAAACCTGTACCCCCGCACACTGACTCGGTACCACTACCCCCTGTATATAGCCTCATTACTGTGATGCTTTTATTTTTATTTTTTTACTTTAGTTTATTTGATAAATATTTTCTTAACTCTTCTTGAACTTACTGTTGGTTAAGGGCTTGTAAGTAAGCATTTCACAGTAAAGTCTACACTTGTTGTATTCGGCGCATGTGACAAATAAGGTTTGATTTGCTCAGTGGAGTTTGGAGGCTAAACTATTTAATATGTACTTGTATTGGTTTGTAAGATACTTGTATTTCTGTTGGTATTTTTGCCCCATTTAGTCTATTTCTATGGATAATTTATCTCTTATTAATGTGCTCTCATATGTTTAGCTTAGCAGCCGTTCCAGGGCAAAAAGGGTATTTTTAGTTGGCAACTTGTGGTGTTCTATTTACTTTAACAGAACTAATATTTATCTGTGGAGAGCTTGGACCTTAGCTGCCTGTCCCGCTAGTGTCATGTTTGGACCAGAGCACTGATCTAGGCTTTGCTTCGACCTTGTGTGTGTGCGCGCACACTCACCCATGCAAACTCCTCCACGGACACACACAGGATTGTAATGGGCTGGTTAATGTGTGACTTATAACGGCAGGTCCTGCTGCCTGGCTGTGTGGTACTAGCTTTGATCCTGCTGTTGTAAACACTGTAGAGACTACAGCAGAGCGAGAGAGCAGGCTGTAGGGCACAGAGGTTATCTTCTACACAGCATACAATGCCGGAAGTGCAAATGGTGATGTAGCAAGGTGGGTGGACAACTCTTATCTAGCTGGACTGACTGACTGGCTGGGCTCGCTCCGACTCACCACACACACACACACACACACATGCACACACACACACTGATTCACTGACACAGTCAACCCAGGTAAACAGGCATGGCTCTGATAGCGACAGAAGGGTTTCTCAGTAATAGGGCCTTAGGTGGTTTGAAACCAGTTTAAACTGGAGTACTCTGTGACCAGGCAGGTCAGGGTGTTTTGTATGGTCATTTTTTTTTCTTGCTATGGGTGTCTGTTTTTGTTTTTAGTTTTCTGTTGTTTTTTGTACCTTTTCCCTTTCATTTTGGTCTGTTTTCCTTTTACTCTCTCTGTCTCTCAGGATTCCTGTCATTCCATTGTAGTTCCTGCTAAGTGACAGTAACTCTAACTTATCAGTGTTACTGATAGAGACCGAGACACTTTGAACACTTCTATGTCTGTCTGTGTGTGACATCTCTATTGTGTCTCCTCTACCACAACATGTCTGCTCATCTCACCCATACACACTTCTGTTCTGGGTCAGATCACAGTCTGGTTAAGTAAGAGACTTCACCCAACTTCTACTGCTGTTTGAGAGTTTGTATCCTACAAAAGATGGGGAGAGGACAATGTTATCATGATCAAGAATGTACCCCCTCCCCATATTGGCTTTAATCACAACTAGGCAGAGCTCAGCTGAAACTGCCCCCTATCCTTGTCTGTGCATAGAAACTGGTATGTGTCTGGTATGTGAAGGATGGCCCATTAACTGTCATTGCCGAGGACAATTACCCAGCCAACCTGTTCCATGGCCACAGATGAAACACAGACACAGGTAGACAGATCTCACAGTGGAAAATATTTCTTTTTCTGAGGATGAATACTGTTGACTCTCTTTTACACTTTATTTTCTGTCTGTCCGCCCCTCTCCACCTCTGTCTTTATCTCTCTGCATTTATCTCTCTCTCTGTCTCTCTCTGTCTTCATCTCTCTCTGTCTTCATCTCTCTCTGTCTTCATCTCTCTCTGTCTTCATCTCTCTCTGTCTTCATCTCTCTCTGTCTTTCTCTCTCTGTCTTTATCTCTCTCTGTCTTTATCTCTCTGCATTTATCTATCTCTGTCTTTATCTCTCTGCATTTATCTCTCTCTGTCTTCATCTCTCTCTGTCTTTATCTCTCTGCATTTATCTCTCTCTGTCTTTATCTCTCTGCATTTATCTCTCTCTGTCTTTATCTCTCTGCATTTATCTCTCTCTGTCTTTATCTCTCTGCATTCATCTCTCTCTGTCTGTCTGTCTCTCTCTGTCTTCATCTCTCTGTCTTCATCTCTCTGTCTTCATATCTCTGTCTTCATATCTCTGTCTTCATCTCTCTGTCTTCATATCTCTGTCTTCATCTCTCTGTCTTCATCTCTCTGTCTTCATCTCTCTGTCTTCATCTCTCTGTCTTCATCTCTCTGTCTTTATCTCTCTGTCTCTCTCTGTCTTCATCTCTCTCTGCATTTATCTCTCTGCATTTATCTCTCTCTGTCTGTCTCTCTGTCTTCATCTCTCTCTGTCTTCATCTCTCTCTGTCTTCATCTCTCTCTGTCTTCATCTCTCTCTGTCTTCATCTCTCTCTGTCTTCATCTCTCTCTGACTTCATCTCTCTCTGTCTCTCTCTGTCTTTATCTGTCTCTGTCTCTGTCTCTCTCTGTGTGTCTGTCTCGGTCTGTCTATGTCTCTCAGTGTCTCTTGTGTCTGACATAGTTGTGTAGATGCTATCTGTTGGAGTGTGTCCTCTGTGAGCTGACTGTGTGTGTAGCTCTTGAGGCCACAGGAGAGAGATACCTTAATTGTCTTCTGCAGACAGACTGTTGGGCTGTCTTTACCAAAGACTTAAAAATACATTCCCCCCCAAACCCTCAACAACCCTCCAGATACCTCCTTTCAAATGGTCATCTTATATTCTCTATTCAGTGGTCAGTTCAACATCTATTTGAGAATGTTAAGGGGAACATTGGTTTGGTTTTGCTGTAAGGTCAACTGCCTTACTACTTATACGCTGTGTTACTGTCAACGTATGGCAAGTTGATCAGCTTCTTCTCTCTTTCTTTATCTCTCTCTGCCTGTCTGTGTCTCTCTGTCTGTGCCCCTTCCCCAGGTCCAGGACATCTGTTTTAGCCAGGACAGTCGCTGGGTGGTGATCAGCACACTGCGTGGCACCTCCCACGTCTTTCCCATCAACCCCTACGGTGGTGCGCCTTGCGCCCGCACTCACATGTCCCCCCGTGTGGTCAACCGCATGTCCCGCTTCCAGAAGAGTGCAGGGCTGGAGGAGATAGAGAATGAACTGAACAGCAAGCAGGCTGGTGGAGGGAGATGCAGCCCCATCCCTGGGCTCTCCAGCAGTCCCTCGGGGTCCCCACTACACGGTAAGGATAGATGACACACACTTGTGCACACAGATGCACAGGCACCAAGCACAGAACTAATCCTCTTACTATTGCGCAGTACATAAAACCCCACAATACGCAGCATGTGTTATGACATGGCTATAGCTGATATGGTGGGTGTGGCAGCACACAGCTCTTCAGACAGCGGCGGCTCCACTTCCAGTAAGTGACAACAACCGCTGACTGGCTGTCACCTGAGTAGACCTTGTTCTGCTGGGGACTATGACCCGTCTGTTACAGCCTTGGTCCTGTTGGTCAAACACCCCTAAAGCCGCCTGGCTGGCACACACACACACACTATACACACTACCACCAACGCGTGGGCACACACACCCACTCATACACAAACAAACACCCGTTGACATATACTCATCAGCAAGTTCACAGGTAAAAATCACAGTTCAGGGTCGAGGCTGTTTGCAGATCTTCTCAGTTTGCCCTCCCTCCCTCCCTCCCTCTCACTCACTGTCAGGGCATCAGTCATCCATCTCTCTCCCACTCTCTGCAGCCGTGGCGCCCTGACTTCCCCTCTCCCTTCCTAGCCTATTGTTAGCCCCAGACCCCCCCCCCCCCCCCGATTACTCAGTTTGTGTGGCTTCTCTCCCCCAGGCTCTGTATTAATGACCACTGTCAGATCACTTCCCCAACAATTAAAACAATGTCAGCAGGACGTTCAAGCCAGGCCAGAGTGACGTCAAGCCCAGGGAATGTACTGCCGCCGCGGCTTGTCTCGTTCTGGATCTAGAGAAAACGTGGAGAGAAGGAAATGGAAAGGGATGGAGGAGAAAGAGGAAGAGGGAGAAATAAATTATGAACGAGAAGGAGAAAAAAATATGGAGGGAGAGCGAAGGAGTTCAGCTTTTGTAGCGGCAGTGAATGGAGGGAGAGGGGAGCAAGAGACTCATAAATCACACTCCATTTTCAAAGGAGGGCATTAGAGCCACCTGTCAACAATTAGTCTTTTCACTGGTGTGTGTGTGTGTGTGTGTGTGTGTGTGTGTGTGTGTGTGTGTGGGCCCCCAGGGATGGCAGACGGCTATATAAATGTTACAGCGTAAAGAAAGACTAAAATATCACTGTCTGAGGCCATAGGTTTTACGTTTTCAGGACTTTGATATTTACAGCGTATCTGTTCCTTTTTATGGACCTTGGGAGTCTGTGATAAAGTTTGCCAGGAATCTGGGGGCTTGGTTTTGGAGATGTCATTCTCTGCGTGGTGTTGGAGATGGTGTGTGAGTTTGTAGGGGGAGAGTCTAAATCTTCAACTACGACACACACACAGTGGCCATTTTAACATGTAAATCTTGGTGGGGCAAACTCCCCCAACTTTTTTTTATTTTTTTTTACATATACCAGCAAAGCCACTTCTCAACAACACTAAACAATACATTAATTGCACTATAACGGTGACAAACGGTGCCCGCAAACTGTTACGGCCTACATAAAGCTGTCCCAACAGCAGAGCTTTCTTTTCAGAACCATAGAGTGAATCCTTACCACCGCGACACCTGGCTATTCGTGGAGCCTTGTCTGGCAGTGAAACAGTTCATTCAGCCTCAATTACTGCCTTTGAAAAAAACTTAGCTGATATGGCTGACTTGCTTAAACAAATGTGGTTCCTACTGACAATTTAGATGTACAATTTGATTAAGACATTAAAGAGTGAGCTAGGAATGATGTAGTCAATATGACTGTTCAGCACTTTTGAAATGTACAGTGACAGAATTCAGAACATGGTCCGTTCTTACAGTATTCTCCCTGTACACCAAGTCAGAACCGAAGGATAAATAAAGGTGGCATATAAGCACACAGTGAAAGCTCTTACAATATTCAATGATGACATTTCTCTAAAACAGGCTATAGGCTACATGTGCACCACCAAGTCAGAACAGAAGGCTTAAGGAGGGGGAAAGGGACCTAATTATTAGGGTGAAGCACATGGGCTACTAACAGCTTACTACACAACATACACTTAGTATTACTTTCTCAGCTACAGTATACATATCTCCCTGGCAAAATCCATCCTTTATGCAGCAGCATACAATAATTTTTTGGACCTTGTTGTGCTGTTCTTACTTGAACAGGAAGGTGGCGTGGCAGTCCTTCGTGGGCAAATTTTATTATCAAACTTTGTCATCAAAGTCTGGCATTCTCTGGATTTATGGTGCTTTCAAGACAACTGTGAACTCTAGGGGAAAAAAACAAGGTTGAATCATGGTCGTCTTCAGGTCGGAGTTCTAGAAAAAAGCCAGAGTTCCCGACTTGGAATTACTATTTGGATGTTCAAAACGTATTTTCTCCAATCCGAGCTCGTTTCTTTGAGTTCCCAGTTGTCTTGAACTCACTGAAGTCTGAGATTTCCGAGTTCCAGTTGTTTTGAACGCGGCAGAAGCCATGCTGGATTGACATCATGGCCAATGTATTCAATCTTTTCTGGCCCATGCATGGTGTTGAATGTTTATCATTTTAAGCTTGGAAAAGAGTCCCTTAAACACAGATTTGGAACACACACACTCCACTGAAAAGCAGGCTGGTGATTTCTTTGTATTGATTTGTGTAAACCACTGATTCCTTCCGATTTCGAACTTGTTGTGTAATGTTTATATCCAATGACCGATGAGCACCGATATGTTATCTGTAATTTCTCTTCATATGACAAGGATTGAAAAGGATTTACCAGTAGATTGTCGACTTGATCATGATGACTGCTTTCTAGCTAAGATTTTGAAAGTATGATCTTGACATGATCAGTCCAATCAAGGCTACGGTAGATATAACGTGATTTGACGTCATTTTATCTGTGGCCAATGACCTTGAGCCTTCTTGGATGGGCATTTCTAATGTAACTCTATGGCAGCACCCAAGGGGCTTGAATTTGAGCTCTCACTGTAGATTTTGTGGTGACGTAGTGTCCCCATGAGTGACAAAATACTCAGCTAATCACGGGGCAACTAGAGAACATTACCAACCGATACCCTCAGTGTTTTCCTCAGGCTGCCCCACCACCACAGAAAGCACTGAGCTAGGCTGAAATATCATCATTTTGGAGCTGCCTTACTCAAAGTAAAAAAAGATGTATGTGGCTTTATTAACTCAAAGATTTTTTCACATTGTTTTCAAACTAATATGTGACATGTATTAATGCCAAAATAACATGCCAAACAGACAAACAAACAGGTTGGGCTCAAAACAGGTAGGGCTCAGCCCCAACTGCCCTTAGTGACGGGCCGCCACTGGAGTCACACACTCCCTGATGTGTCACGTTGGTTCAGTTAATGTTTCTTATAGGCAGGCAACCCAATTCTGATCTGTTTTTCACTGATCACAATCAGATCACCTCTGGTAAAAAAAGCTGATGTGAAAAGATCTGATGTGATTGGTCAAAAGACCAACTAGTGGAAAAAATATCAGAATTGGACTACCTGTGTACACACAGCCATAGAGGAGGAAAATTGTGTGTCCAGTATGACATTGTTCAACATGTCTTCTTTCGGTAAATTATTGACAGGTTCCTCACCCTGAGAACGGACTATTCTCTAGGTCAGGGATCATCAACTAGATTCAGCCGCAGGCCAATTCTTTCTTGAGCGGATGGTCAGGGGGCCAGAACATATTTTTTAATATTCTTTAGACTCCAAATTGACCGCAAGAAGCCTAAACAGATATAATATTTTACTAAAACATAATAATTTCAAATCTTGATTACATTTGGGTACATTGTCTTGTGTAGGGTGCTGTCTTTTGGATGGGACGTTAAAATTCCATGCCTCTTATTGTAAGAGTAGGGGTGTTCACCCCGGTGTCCTGGCTAAATTCCCAACCTGGCCACATTATGTCATCCCCCTCATTCCTAATTGGCATATATGACTGCTTACCTCTCCATCTGATAACTGATGGGTGGTGAGAGTTGTGTCACAGAAAAAGGTTGCCACGCATCACTGAGATGGGTGCGTCTCATTGATAGTGGATGATGTGAATTTCCCCCTACTATGTAAAGAGCTTTGAGTACTCCAGTTGGTAGAAAAGTGCTATATAAATCCAATAAATTATTATAAACTATTATTCATTATTATTATTTGTATACGATCACATATGTCTCTCTATTATAAGTGGGAATACTTCGGAACAGATTTCCAAAATGTAAATCACTTTGAGCTGTTTCCTGGTGTGTTTACAGTCTTTTATGCCCAACAATAACAATTCAACAAGCAAGCAAAATATACACTGCTCAAAAAAATAAAGGGAACACTAAAATAACACATCCTAGATCTGAATGAATGAAATATTCTTATTAAATATTTTTCTCTTTACATAGTTGAATGTGCTGACAACAAAATCACACAAAAATGATCAATGGAAATCAAATTTATCAACCCATGGAGGTCTGGATTTGGAGTTACACTCAAAATTAAAGTGGAAAACCACACTACAGGCTGATCCAACTTTGATGTAATGTCCTTAAAACAAGTCAAAATGAGGCTCAGTAGTGTGTGTGGCCTCCACGTGCCTGTATGACCTCCCTACAACGCCTGGGCATGCTCCTGATAAGGTGGCGGATGGTCTCCTGAGGGATCTCCTCCCAGGCCTGGACTAAAGCCTCCGCCAACTCCTGGACAGTCTGTGGTGCAACGTGGCATTGCTGGATGGAGCGAGACGTGATGTTCCAGATGTGCTCAATTGGATTCAGGTCTGGGGAACGGGCGGGCCAGTCCATAGCATCAATGCCTTCCTCTTGCAGGAACTGCTGACACACTCCAGCCACATGAGGTCTAGCATTGTCTTGCATTAGGAGGAATCCAGGGCCAGCATATGGTCTTTCAAGGGGTCTGAGGATCTCATCTCGGTACCTAATGGCAGTCAGGCTACCTCTGGCGAGCACATGGAGGGCTGTGCGGCCCCCCAAAGAAATTTCACCCCACCCATGACTGACCCACTGCCAAACCGGTCATGCTGGAGGATGTTGCAGGCAGCAGAACGTTCTCCACGGCGTCTCCAGACTGTCACGTCTGTCACGTGCTCAGTGTGAACCTGCTTTCATCTGTGAAGAGCACAGGGCGCCAGTGGCGAATTTGCCAATCTTGGTGTTCTCTGGCAAATGCCAAACGTCCTGCACGGTGTTGGGCTGTAAGCACAACCCCCACCTGTGGACGTCGGGCCCTCATACCACCCTCATGGAGTCTGTTTCTGAGCGTTTCAGCACATGCACATTTGTGGCCTGCTGGAGGTCACTTTGCAGGGCTCTGGCAGTGCTCCTCCTTGCACAAAGGCGGTGGTAGCAGTCCTGCTGCTGGGTTGTTGCCCTCCTACGGCCTCCTCCACGTCTCCTGATGTACTGGCCTGTCTCCTGGTAGCGCCTCCATGCTCTGGACACTACTCTGACAGACACAGCAAACCTTCTTGCTACAGCTCGCATTGATGTTCCATCCTGGATGAGCTGCACTACCTGAGCCACTTGTGTGGGTTGTAGACTCCGTCTCATGCTACCACTAGAGTGAAAGCACCACCAGCATTCAAAGTGACCAAAACATCAGCCAGGAAGCATAGGAACTGAGAAGTGGTCTGTGGTCCCCACCTGCAGAACCACTCCTTTATTGGGGGTGTCTTGCTAAATGCCTATAATTTCCACCTGTTGTCTATTCCTTTTGCACAACAGCATGTGAAATGTATTGTCAATCAGTGTTGCTTCCTAAGTGGACAGTTTGATTTCACAGAAGTGTGATTGACTTGGAGTTACATTGTGTTGTTTAAGTGTTCCCTTTATTTTTTTGAGCAGTGTATATATTTTTTGCTCAGATAACATGGGGGGACAAATAAAACCACCCAGGGGCCAAATTCGACCCGCCAGTTGGGGAACTCTACTCTCGGTGTTAATGTAGCCCATGTAGACAGACGCTGGTTTGTGTAACATAAAAACAGCACCTCCAGCATAACAGTTGTGAATGGCCGTATGGGATGGCTGTTTAACCTTAGTGGGTCTGTCTGTAGTGTAGTAAAGCAGGGTTGAGATGTTCCATCATGTATCCATTGCTACGTTTTGACCTGACCAGACCCGACTCCATGAACAAGTGATGTGCTTTACGACTTCAAATGCTTTTTCTATTGTCTGCATCCATCATTCATACGGTAGACTTTAGAGCAGCCCTTAGTGACTGGTTGATCACGATCTACTAGTGGTACTCCAAGGCATTCCTAGTCGATCACCAAACATTTCTGTAAAAAAAGACAAAGATAAATCCTGGTGTTCCTATTATTTTAATTAGTTCCATACTTCTTCTTCTATGATAAAATGGCGGTCCACAAACAAATGTTTCGGGTGCATGCCGCCACCTACTGTGCTTTAGTGTCTGGTCGATCACGGTTTACATGATTCATTTTGCGCTCTTTTCATTGATCATCTTTGAGATATTTTTACAACTTGATTGGAGTCCACCTGTTGTAAATTCAATTGATTGGACATGATTTGGAAAGGCACACACCTGTCTATATAAGGTCCCACAGTTAACAGTCCATGTCAGAGAAAAAACCAAGCCATGAGGTTGAAGGAATTGTCCATAGACCTCAGAGACAGGATTGTGTCTGGGGAAGGGTAACAAAATAATGTCTGCGGCATTGAACGTCCCCAAGAACACTGTGGCCTCCATCATTCTTAAATGGAAGAAGTTTGGAATCACCAGGACTCTTCCGAGAGCTGACCGCCCGGCCAAACTGAGCAATCGGGGAGGTATCATGCTGTTGGTATGTTTTTCGGCGGGCAGGTACTGGGAGACGTGTCAGGATTGATGTAAAGATGAACGTAGTAAAGTACAGTGAGATCCTTGATGAAAACCTGCTCCAGAGTGCTCAGGACCTCAAACTGAGGCAAAGGTTCACCTTCCAACAGGACAACGACCCTGTCTTTGAATGTCCCTGTAAGAATGTCCAAACCAGAGCCTCGACTTAAACCCAATCAAGCATAGCTGGAGAGACCTGAAAATAGCTGTGTAGCGACGCACCCCGTCCAACCTGACAGAGCTTGAGAGGATCTGCAGAGAAGAATAGGAAGAACTCCCTAAATACAGGTGTGCCAAGCTTGTAGTCATACCCAAATAGACTGAAGGCTGTAATTGCTGCCAAAGGTGTGTATGAACACTACTCTTCAAAAGTTTTGGGGTCTTGTTTTTGAAAGAAAAGCAAATGTTATGTCTATTAAAATAATATAAAGTTGATAAGAAATAGTGTAGACATTTTTAATGTTGTAAGTGACTATTGTAGCTAGAAACGGCTGATTTTGTATGGAATGTCTACATACAGAGGCCCATTATCAGCAACCATCACTCCTGTGTTCCAATTAATTGCAAAGTCTCTCTGTGCCATGCAAATGAATTGAATCCCCAAAATACATTTCCACTGCATTTCAGCCCTGCCACAAAAGGACCAGCTGACATGTCAGTGATTCTCTCGTTAACACAGGTGTTGACGAGGACAAGGCTGAGGATCACTCTAACATGCTGATTGAGTTCGAATAACAGACTGGAAGCTTCAAAAGGAGGGTGGTGCTTGGAATCATTGTTCTTCCGCTATCAACCATGGTTACCTGCAAGGAAACACTTGCCGTCATCATTGCTTTGCACAAAAAGGGCTTCACAGGCAAGGATATTGCTGCCAGTAAGATTGCACCTAAATCAACCATTTATCGGATCATCAAGAACTTCAAGGAGAGCGGTTCAATTGTTGTGAAGAAGGCTTCAGGGCGCCCAAGAAAGTCCAGCAAGCACCAAGACCGTCTCCTAAAGTTGATTCAGCTGCGGGATCGGGGCACCACCAGTACAGAGCTTGCCTCACTGTGCACGCACAGTGAGGCAAAGACTTTTGGATAATGTCCTGGTGTCAAGAAGGGCAGCAAAGAAGCCACTTCTCTCCAGGAAAACATCACGGACAGACTGATATTCTTCCAAAGGGCACAGGGATTGGACTGCTGAGGACTGGGGCCAAGTCATTTTGTCTGATGAATCCCCTTTCCAATTGTTTGGGGCATCCGGAAAAGGCTTGTCCGGAGAAGACAAGGTGAGCGCTACCATCAGTCCTGTGTCATGCCAACAATAAAGCATCCTGAGTGGGGTTTCTTCTCAGCCAAGGGAGTGGGCTCACTGACAATTTTGCCTAAGAACACAGCCATGAATAAAGAATGGTACCAACACATCCTCCGAGAGCAACTTCTCCCAACCATCCAGGAACTGTTTGGTGACGAACAATGCCTTTTCCAGCATGATGGAGCACCTTGCCATTAGGCAAAAGTGATAACTAAGTGGCTCGGGGAACAAAACATCGATATTTTGGGTCCATGGCAAGGAAACTCCCCAGACCTTAATCCCATTGAGAACTTGTGGTCAATCCTCAAGAGGCGGGTGGACAAACAAAATCCCACAAATTCTGACAAACTCCAAGCATTGATTTATGCAAGAATGGGCTGCCATCAGTCAGGATGGGGCCTAGAAGTTAATTGACAGCATGCCAGTGCGGATTGCAGAGGTCTTGAAAAAAAAGAAGGGTCAACACTGCAAATATTGACTCTGCATCAACTTCATGTAATTGTCAATTAAAGCCTTTGACACTTGCTTGTAATTATACTTCAGTATTCCATAGTAACATCTGACAAAAATATCTAAAGACACTGAGGCAGCAGACTTTGTGAAAATGAATATTTGTGTCATTCTCCAAACTTTTGGCCACGATTGTATAGTGTTGAACAATATCTTAATTTTCTTGGCAATTTCTCGCATGGAATAGCCTTCATTTCTCAGAACAAGAATAGACTGACGAGTTTCAGAAGAATGTTCTTAGTTTCTGGTCATTTTGAGCCTGTAATCATACCCACAAATGTATTTATTTTTTATTTTATTTCACCTTTATTTAACCAGGTAGGCTAGTTGAGAACAAGTTCTCATTTACAACTGCGACCTGGCCAAGATGAAGCATAGCAGTGTGAACAGACAACACAGAGTTACACATGGAGTAAACAATTAACAAGTCAATAACACAGTAGAAAAAAAAGAAAAAAAAAGAGTCTATATACATTGTGTGCAAAAGGCATGAGGAGGTAGGCGAATAATTACAATTTTGCAGATTAACACTGGAGTGATAAATGATCAGATGGTCATGTACAGGTAGAGATACTGGTGTGCAAAAGAGCAGAAAAGTAAATAAATATAAACAGTATGGGGATGAGGTAGGTAAATTGGGTGGGCTATTTACCGATAGACTATGTACAGCTGCAGCGATCGGTTAGCTGCTCAGATAGCAGATGTTTGAAGTTGGTGAGGGAGATAAAAGTCTCCAACTTCAGCGATTTTTGCAATTCGTTCCAGTCACAGGCAGCAGAGAACTGGAACGAAAGGCGGCCAAATGAGGTGTTGGCTTTAGGGATGATCAGTGAGATACACCTCCTGGAGCGCGTGCTACGGGTGAGTGTTGCCATCGTGACCAGTGAACTGAGATAAGGCGGAGCTTTACCTAGCATGGACTTGTAGATGACCTGGAGCCAGTGGGTCTGGCGACGAATATGTAGCGAGGGCCAGCCGACTAGAGCATACAGGTCGCAGTGGTGGGTGGTATAAGGTGCTTTAGTGACAAAACGGATGGCACTGTGATAAACTGCATCCAGTTTGCTGAGTAGAGTATTGGAAGCTATTTTGTAGATGACATCGACGAAGTCGAGGTTCGGTAGGACGGTCAGTTTTACTAGGGTAAGTTTGGCGGCGTGAGTGAAGGAGGCTTTATTGCGGAATAGAAAGCCGACTCTAGATTTGATTTTAGATTGGAGATGTTTGATATGAGTCTGGAAGGAGAGTTTACAGTCTAGCCAGACACCTAGGTACTTATAGATGTCCACATATTCTAGGTCGGAACCATCCAGGGCGGTGATGCTAGTCGGGCGTGCGGGTGCAGGCAGCGAACGGTTGAAAAGCATGCATTTGGTTTTTACTAGCGTTTAAGAGCAGTTGGAGGCCACGGAAGGAGTGTTGTATGGCGTTGAAGCTCGTTTGGAGGTTAGATTGCACAGTGTCCAAGGAAGGGCCGGAAGTATACAGAATGGTGTCGTCTGCGTAGACGTGGATCAGGAAATCGCCCGCAGCAAGAACAACATCATTGATATATACAGAGAAAAGAGTCGGCCCGAGAATTGAACCCTGTGGCACCCCCATAGAGACATCCAGAGGACCGGACTACATGCCCTCCGATTTGACACACTGAACTCTGTCTGCAAAGTAGTTGGTGAACCAGGCAAGGCAGTCATTAGAAAAACCGAGGCTACTGAGTCTGCCGATAAGAATATGGTGATTGACAGAGTCGAAAGCCTTGGCCAGGTCGATGAAGACGGCTGCACAGTACTGTCTTTTATCGATGGCGGTTATGATATCGTTTAGTACCTTGAGTGTGGCTGAGGTGAACCCGTGACCGGCTCGGAAACCAGATTGCACAGAGGAGAAGGTACGGTGGGATTCGAGATGGTCAGTGACCTGTTTGTTGACTTGGCTTTCGAAGACCTTAGATAGGCAGGGCAGGATGGATATAGGTCTGTAACAGTTTGGGTCCAGGGTGTCTCCCCCTTTGAAGAGGGGGATGACTGCGGCAGCTTTCCAATCCTTGGGGATCTCAGACGATATGAAAGAGAGGTTGAACAGGCTGGTAATAGGGGTTGTGACAATGGCGGTGGATAGTTTCAGAAATAGAGGGTCCAGATTGTCGAGCCCAGCTGATTTGTATGGGTCCAGGTTTTGCAGCTCTTTCAGAACATCTGCTATCTGGATTTGGGTAAAGGAGAACCTGGAGAGGCTTGGGCGAGTAGCTGCGGGGGGGGGGGGGGAGCTGTTGGCCGAGGTTGGAGTGGCCAGGAGGAAGGCATGGCCAGCCGTTGAGAAATGCTTGTTGAAGTTTTCGATAATCATGGATTCATCGGTGGTGACCGTGTTACCTAGCCTCAGTGCAGTGGACAGCTGGGAGGAGGTGCTCTTGTTCTCCATGGACTTTACAGTGTCCCAGAACTTTTTGTAGTTAGAGCTACAGGATGCAAATTTCTGCCTGAAGAAGCTGGCCTTGGCTTTCCTGACTGACTGCGTGTATTGGTTCCTGACTTCCCTGAACAGTTGCATATCGCGGGGACTATTCAATGCTATTGCAGTCTGCCACAGGATGTTTTTGTGCTGGTTGAGGGCAGTCAGGTCTGGAGTGAACCAAGGGCTATATCTGTTCTTAGTTCTGCATTTTTTGAACGGAGCATGCTTATCTAAAATGGTGAGGAAGTTACTTTTAAAGAATGACCAGGCATCCTCAACTGACGGGATGAGGTCAATATCCTTCCAGGATACCCGGGCCAGGTCGATTAGAAAGGCCTGCTCACAGAGGTGTTTTAGGGAGCGTTTGACAGTGATGAGGGGTGGTCGTTTGACTGCAGATCCGTAGCGGATGCAGGCAATGAGGCAGTGATCGCTGAGATCCTGGTTGAAGACAGCGGAGGTGTATTTGGAGGGCCAGTTGGTCAGGATGACGTCTATGAGGGTGCCCTTGTTTACAGATTTAGGGTTGTACCTAGTGGGTTCCTTGATGATTTGTGTGAGATTGAGGGCATCTAGCTTAGATTGTAGGACTGCCGGGGTGTTAAGCATATCCCAGTTTAGGTCACCTAAGAGAACAAACTCTGAAGCTTGATGGGGGGTGATCAATTCACAAATGGTGTCCAGGGCACAGCTGGGAGCTGAGGGGGGTCGGTAGCAGGCGGCAACAGTGAGAGACTTATTTCTGGAGAGAGTATTTTTTTAAATTAGTAGTTCGAACTGTTTGGGTATGGACCTGCAAAGTATGACATTACTTTGCAGGCTATCTCTGCAACTCCACCCCTTTGGCAGTTCTATCTTGACGGAAAATGTTATAGTTGGGTATGGAAATCTCAGAATTTTTGGTGGCCTTTCTAAGCCAGGATTCAGACAAGGCAAGGACATCAGGGTTAGCAGAGTGTGCTAAAGCAGTGAGTAAAACAAACTTAGGTAGGAGGCTTCTGATGTTGACATGCATGAAACCAAGGCTTTTTCGATCACAGAAGTCAATGAATGAAGGTGCCTGGGGACATGTGGAGGTAAACCCAGGCCCTGCATCACCCGCGGAACAGAGGAGTAGTATGAGGGTGCGGCTGGCTAAGGCTATCAAAACTGGTCGCCTAGAGCGTTGGGGACAAAGAATATAAGGAGCAGATTTCTGGGCATGGTAGAATATATATATATATATATATATATATATATAATGCGCAGACAGGGGTATGGTGGGGTGCGGGTACAGCGGAGGTAAGCCCAGGCACTGGGTGATGATAAGAGCGTTATCTCTGGACATGCTGGTTGTAATGGGTGAGGTCACTGCATGTGTGGGAGGTGGGACAAAGGAGGTATCAGAGGTATGAAGAGTGGAACTAGGGGCTCCATTGTAAACTAAAACAATGATAACTAACCTGAACAACAGTATACAAGGCATATTGACATTTGAGAGAGACATACAGTAATCGCAGGTGTTAATTGGGAGAGCTAGCTAAAACAGCAGGTGGAACAACAACAGCTAATCAGCTAGCACAACAACAGCAGGTAAAATGGCGTTGACTAGGCAGAGAGGGTCGGATTAACTACACACAGAGCCTGAGTGCGGCTGGGGCCGACAGATAAAAACATAAACAAACAGAATGGAGTACCGTGATTAATGGACAGTCCAGCAGGAATCAGCTATGTAGCCAAGTGATCAGTGTCCAGCAGGCATCAGCTATGTAGCCACAAATGTTGATGCTCCAGATACTCAAGTAGTCTAAAGAATGCCAGTTGTATTGCATTTTTAATCAGGACAACAGTTTTCAGCTGTGCTAACATAACTGCAAAAGAGTTTTCTAATGATCAATTAGCCTTTTTAAATGATAAACTTGGATTAGGTAACACAACGTGCCATTGGAACACTGGAGTGAAGGTTGCTGATAATGGGCCTGTGTACGTCTATGTAGATGCTCCATTAAAAGTCTGCCGTTTCCAGCTACAATAGTCATTTACAACATTAACAATGTCTACACTGTATTTCTGATCAATTTTATGTTTTTTTAATGGACACAAAATGTGATTTTCTTTCGAAAACAAGGACATTTCTAACTGACCTCAAACTTTTGAACGGTGATGTTGGTTTTAGTAAATTGTTTCTAATTTATTTGAAAAATATAAATATACAGTACCAGTCAAAAGTTTGGACACATCTACTCATACAAGAGTTTTTCTTTATTTTACTATTTTCTACGTAGTAGAATAATAGTGAAGACATCAGAACTATGAACTAACACATGGAATCATGTAACCAAAAGTTCTTCAAAATTCTTCAAAGTAGCCACCCTCTGCCTTGATGACAGCTTTGAACACTCTTGGTATTCTCTCAACCAGCTTCACCTGGAAAGCTTTTCCAAAAGTCTTGAAGGAGTTTCCACATATATGCTGAGCACTTGTTGGCTGCTTTTCCTTCCCAATGTGGTCCAACTCATCCCAAACCATCTCAATTGGTTTGAGGTCGTGATTGTGGAGGCCAGGTCTTGTCTGATGCAGCACTCCATCACTCTCCTTCTTGGTCAAATAGCCCTTACACAGCCTGGAGGTGTGTTGGGTCATTGTCCTGTTGAAAAACAAATGATAGTCCCACTAAGTGCAAACCAGATGGGATGGCGTATTGCTGCAGAATGCTGTGGTAGCCATACTGATTAAGTGTGTCTTGAATTGTAAATAAAGCAGACAGTGTCACCAGTAAAGCACCTTCACACCTCATCCTCCATGCTGCACAGTGGGAACCACACGTGGAGATCATAATTTTACTTCACTGCGTCTCACAAAGACACGGCAGTTAGAACCAAAAATCTTACATTTGGACTCATCAAACCAAAGGACAGATTTCCACCTGTCTAATGTCCATTGCTTGTGTTTCTTGGCCCAAGCAAGTCTCTTCTTCTTATTGGTGTCCTTTAGTAGTGGTTTCTTTGCAGCAATTCGACAATAAAGGCCTGATTCACGCAGTCTCCTCTGAACAGTTGATGTTTCTGTTAGTTAAACTCTGTGATGCATTTATTTGGGCTGCAATTTCTGAGGCTGGTAACTCTAATGAACTTATCTGCTGCGGAGGTAACTCTGGGTCTTCCTTTCCTGTGGCGGTCCTCATGAAAGCCAGTTTCATCATAGCGCTTGATGGTTTTTGTGACTGCACTTGAAGAAACTTTCAGAATTCTTGAAATTTCCGTATTGTCTTAAAGTAATGATGGACTGTCGTTTCTCTTTGCTTATTTGAGCTGTTCTTGCCATAATATGGACTTGGTCTTTTACCAAATAGGGCTATATTCTGTATACCACCCCTACCTTGTCACAACACAACTGATTGGCTCAAATGCATTAAGAAGGAAAGAAATTCCACAAATTAACTTTTAACAAGGCACACCTGTTAATTGAAATGCATTCCAGGTGACACCCTCATGAAGCTGGTTGAGAGAATGCCAAGAGTGTGCAAAGCTGTGTTATTTCATAGTTTTGACGTCATCACTTTTATTCTACAATGTAGGAATATAGAAAAACCCTGGAATGAGTAGGTGTGTCCAAACCTTTGACTGGTACTCTATATTTATTTATTTTTTTATAAATTAGCAACAATTTATAAAACCTGTTTTTGCTTTGCCATTGAGTTATTGTGTATGTATTTCATTTTTATTCAATTTTGGAATAAGGCTGTAACGTAACAAAATGTGGAAAAAGTCGAGGGCTCTGAATACTTTCCGAATGCACTGTATATCAACGTTTTCCGATAAGCTTGCTTTATTAGTAGTGGCGTGTCTTTTTAATATTGAGGAATATTTCACTTTCCCCGGTCAGGAGTAACAGCATGAATTGGTGCATGTGGCAGAAATAATGCAGTGCGAAATGGTTTCACCGTCATCTGGAAGACTGTCCCCTTTACTCAGCAGAGGGAGGGAGAGCACACGGACGTTGAATCAGGTGAGAGGCATCCTCACCGCAGCTCCCTCCCTCCCCTCAGACTGACCATCAGATGCAGGCCATCAGTCTAGTAAAAAAGAAAAGCTAATTATTTTTGCTCACTCAGCTGTGTCTCACAAGTAATACAATCAAGTATTTAATACCAGTGTGATCATACCTACATTTAAATGGTCTGAGAAGAACAACATTGGCAGGGCAATTCAAGCATAGCCAATATACAGTGATATAATGTATTGGGCTTATAGCCTACTGCACAGACTTTATTGCTACATAACAGATTTTAATTGGTTAATGTTACATAGGCTTAAATTTTTAAATAAAGATATATATAATCTGAGTGGTAGATCTTGGCTTACATTTTGACTCAAAGTGATCTTAACTGTTTTCACATCAGTCTGAAGTTTGTTGCATGAGTTTCAGAATTAATTGTCAGCATCCTGTTGTGTTGCTTTGAAGTGCTGATCTCGTGTAATTTTAGTCTGTTTCTTAGTGATGAGGCTAGATTTCTCCTGTTTGCGCTGCACTCCAAAAAAACTCCCCCTAAAAGTCGATCACTTTTTGCTTTGTTTATCTTCTGTCTGTTTTGTTAACAGGTTGTTTCTCGGGCTTGAATCTGGGCGTCAGAATCGGGGATGATGAATCAGTCAGAAAAGCCACAACAGCTGCCCTCTGATTGTCCCCTCTGACAACACATTGATTTTGGGGAAGGAACTAAGAAAAGTTCACATCCTTCAGAGCTGCCAGGCTGCTTTAAAAATAGAAATCTACAGTTGGGCTTTTTTTCCCCTCTCTCTGTTTAAATATGGAGTCGTGCTATTTATTCTCCTCAAGTACTTTTTTAACCCTTGACCTATGATCTTCACCCATGCATCCTCAAAGAAATGGCTAACCTGATGTCTCTAATTATTTTATTTAATTGAGCCAGTGTATTCAATTTAGAGCCCTGCACAGGCATGAATTTTAAGCCCGAGCTCTACCCATGCCCGCAACGTTCAAGCCCTACCCTACCCAGGCCCAATTCAGAGCACAACAAAAGGCTCAGCTTCAGAATGTTAGTGATCAATTTAATGATACCTGAGCCCTGCCCGTACCCTAGTTATTGATGAAAAAGCAGGCCCTACCCGGGCCCAACACCATGTATAATTTTGGGGCTCTTCGGGTAGTAGAGCTCTGATTCTATTGACCCAATGTCCCTAATAATGTCCATGTAACAATATGAATGACTATTTGACAATCATTTTAAACTTCTATTCACAAGTCAATCATATAGCTTAGCTTTTGATCTAGTTTCTAAAGTAGATTACACAACCTGAACCTGGAAAAGTGCTCTGTTGGTCAAGTGCTTAGACATCATAGATACTGTACATATTTGATTGTTGATATGGAGTGGATGTTTCATGTACTTTAAACCAATGTTTGTTTTAAACTGTCCTATGTATGTTTTTATCAGTCTTATTGTCTGTGGTAGTTGAGTCTGGCTGATTTGGGGTCAGTGTTTGACTATAGACCAGACTGGGCTGGCTCTGCTGTGCTTCTGTCACTGTCTGACAGAGTTCAGTCCAAACACTCCTGTGATTGAAAGAGAAATTATGCTGTACTGACTGTACTGCTATTCCATTCAACAGGAGCAAAATGCAGAAAGAAAATAGAAAATAGAGGTCAGTGAAGTCTGTGTATGTGTTTTTTTGCATGAGCCCGTATGCATGTGTTTTCAGCTGGGGTCAAACAATGACACATCAACAGATGTCTGTTAGTCTGTTAGTGAGGGTGCTGATTTCTCCTTGTGGCCTGAAATAGATGGCTTGGTGGTTCATTGTGGATCCAACAGTCATCCAGCCATCTGGTTTCTGGCCCACGTTCAGAGGCTGCAGCAAAGGGCAAAACAAGGTGCAAAGGGAAGCTGTTAATTCACTGTTGATAAAGGGATACTTCCTCTGTGCCATTACAAGCCAACACAGAGCTTGTTTTGGTTTTCAGGGTTCTTTAATCCTTCACACCGCCCTTTTCTGTCCATCATCGTCCTCCGGCCAAAACACAGTCAGCGTGCAACGGACGCCGGTCTTACAATGATGGCATTTGCTGTATGTCCCAAATGACACCCTTTTCCCTTTATAGTGCACTACTTTTGACCAGAGCTCTATGGGCCCTTGTCAAATGTAGTGCACTATAAAGGAAATATCGTGCCATTTTGGATGCAGGCATTACCTCGGAGTGGTTGATAACTAACTAATGTTAAGCTAGCGAGGCGTGACACGTTTACGACTTGACCCTCTGACCCAGGGCTTGTCTGTGAAGTTCTATAATTAGAGCTTTTTAAACGCTCACTTTGAAGTGCAGGACACACTGATTTTGTCACCCTTCGTAAAACATGAGGTTTGATGTTGTTTGCTTGCTGTGTGCTCCACAGTGGCCTTCTGTATATGACCTCTAACACGCACACTAACACACACACACACACACACACACACACACACACACACACACACACACACACACACACACACAGGAAAGCAGGCACACACACTGGAAATGAGTATCAATCACCTCAGCATAGTAACATTTTAAATGTTGTATGGTGAAAGATGAAGGAAGATGTAGTTTACAGCGTATGTGATGGTCATACAGTTGCTTCTACACATTTCTATTTTTCTCTTGTTCCTAATGACAGATTCATCTGTCCCTTACTGAAAAGCAAAGGCAGTGTAGTTAGTCTTCACCTATATTTTCAACCTCTCCCTGACCGTCTATAATACTTACATGTTTCAAGCAGACCACCATAGTCCCTGTGCCCATGAACACCAAATCAACCTGTCTAAATGGCTATCGCTCTGTACCACTCACATCTATAGCCATGAAATGCATTGAAGGCTGGTCATGCCTCACTTCATCATCATCCCAGACACCCTGGACCCACTCTATTCTCACCTATGTGAGAATGCTGTTCATTGACTACAACTCAGCGGTCAACACCATAGTGCCCTCGAAGCTCATCACTAAGCTAAGTTCCCTGGGACTGAACACCTCCCTCTGCACCTGGATCCTGGACTTCCTGACGGGCCGCCCCACATTACTAATGATCTATCATGGTCCAAACACATCAACACAGTCGTTAAGAGGGCACAACAATGCCTCTTCCTCCTCAGGAGGCTAAAAAGATCCTCAAAGTTCTACAGTTGCACCATTGAGAGCGTCTTAACTGGCTACATCACCGCTTGGTACTGCAACTGCTTGGCATTGGACCACAAGGTGCTACAGAGGGTAACCAGTCTGGTAACCAGTCTGGGTCTGAGCTTTCTTCCATCTAGGACCTCTATACCAGGTGGTGTCAGGAAGGCCTTAAAAATGTTCAGACTCCAGCCACCTAATCTCTGCTACCGCACGGTAAGCGGTAGCAATGCACCAAGTCTGGAACCAACAAGACCTTGAACTGCTTTTACCCACAAGTCATAATATTTCTAAACAATAGCTAATCAAATGGCTACCCGGACAACCTGCGTTGACACATTTTTGCACTAACTGTCTTGCACTGACTCTATGCGCACACACAGGACTCTACCCACACACTCACATATACTTACACACACACACCCAACATACACCCACACATAACATGCACATATGTGCAAACTGACTACACACACAAACACTTTTACACTCACCAAATACACTGCTGCTACTGTCTTATCTATCCTGTTGCCTAGTCACTTTACCCCTACCGAAAGTGCCTTGAAAGTATTCAGACCCCTTGACTTTTTCCACGTTTTGTTACTTTACAGCCTAATTCTAAAATGGATTAAAGCAATCTACACACAATACCCCATAATGACGAGGCGAAAACAGGTTTTTATTTTATTTTTGCTAATGTGTATATATATTTAAAAAACTACACCTTATTTTTCATAAGTATTCAGACCCTTTGCTATGAGTCTCGAAATTTAGCTCAGGTGCATCCTATTTCCATTGATCATCCTTGAGATGTTTCTACAACTTGATTTTAGTCCACCTGTGGTAAATTAATTTGATGGGCAATGATTTGGAAAGTCACACACCTATCTATATAATGTCCCACCCTTGACAGTCCATGTCAGAGCAAAAACCAAGCAATAAGGTCGAAGGAATTGTCCTTAGAGCTCCAAGACAGGATTGTGTCGAGGCACAGATTTGGGGAAGTGTACCAAAAAACATCTGCAGCATTGAAGGTCCCCAAGAACACAGTGGCCTCCATCATTCTTAAATTAAAGAAGTTTGGAACCACCAAGACTCTCCCTAGAGCTGGCCGCCCGGCTAAACTGAGCAATCAGGGGAGAAGGGCCTTGATCAGGGAGGTGACCAAGAACCTGATGGTCACTCTGACAGAGCTCCAGAGTTCCTCTGTGGAGATGGGAGAACCTTCCAGAAGGGCAACCATCTCTGCAGCACTCCACCAATCAGGCCTTTATGGTAGAGTGGCCAGATGGAAGCCACTCCTCAGTAAAAGGCTCATGATAGCACGCTTGGTGTTTGCCAAAAGAAAGACTCTCAGCAAGATTATCTGGTCTGATGAAACCAAGAATGAACTCTTTGGCCAAGCGTCACGTCTGAAGGAAACCTGGCACCATCCCTACGATGAAGAATGATGGTGGCAGCATCATGCAGTGGGGATGTTTTTTAGCGTCAGGGACTGGGAGACTATTCAGGATCAAGGCAAAGATGAACGGAGCAGTATACAGAGATCCTTGATGACAACCTGCTCCAAAGTGCTCAGACTGGCGATGGTTCTCCTTCCAACAGGACAACTACCCTAAGCACACAGCCAAGACAACTAAGGAGTGGCTTCGAGACAAGTCCCTGATTGTCCTTGAGTGGCCCAGAGCCTGGACTTGAACTTGATCGAACATCTCTGGAGAGACCTGAAAATAGCTGTGCAGCAACACTCCCCATCCAACCTGAAAGAGCTTGAGAGGATCTGCAGAGACGAATGGGAGAAACTCCCCAAATAAAGGTGTGCCAAGCTTGTAGTGTCATACCCAAGAAGACTCAAGACTGTAATCGCTGCTAAAAGTGCTTCAACAAAGTACTGAGTAAAGGGTGTGAATACTTATGTAAATGTTATTTCAGTTTAATTTAATACATTTGCAAAAATGTCTAAAAACCTATTTTTACTTGGTCATGGCACCAAAGGAGATGGCTGCCGTTTTACGATCCGTAACCAATTGTGCTATTGTGTATGTTTTTTTTGCGTTATTTCTAACTTATTTTGTACATAATGTTTCTGCCACTGTGTGTTATGACCGAAAAGAGCTTCTAGATATCAGGACTGCGATTACTCACCCCGTACTGGAGGAATACGTTTTCTTCAACGAGTCAGGGGGGAAGGATTTACTTCAGACACCCAACAAGGCCCTCATCCCCGTCACGCGCAGAAAGAGACAGAGCTATCGTGCCTTGTAAGGATCCGTTGCAGAGAGGGTAATCTACCTTTACCATCGGTTCTATTAGCCAACATACAATCAATAACATACAGTTGGAGGGTTTTAAGCTTTTTCTGCAGGATAGAACAGCGGCCTCTGGTAAGACAAGGGGTGGCGGTCAATGTATATTTGTAAACAACATATGGTGCACAAAATCTAATGAAGTCTCAAGGGTTTGCTCACCTGATGTAGAGTATCATCATGATAAGCTGTAGACCACACTGTTTACCAAGAGTTTTCATCTGTATTTTTCGTAGTTGTCTATATACCACCATAAACCGATGCTGGCACTAAGACCGCACCCAATGAGCTGTATACGGCCATAAGCAAACAGGAAAACACTCATTCAGAGGTGGCACTCCTAGTGGCCGGGGACTTCAATGCAGGGGAACTCAAATCCGTTTTACCTCATTTCGACCAGCATGTTCAATGTGCAACCAGAGGGAAAAAACTCTAGACCACCTTTACTTTACACACAGACGTGTACAAAGCTGTCCCTTGCCCTCCATTTGGCAAATCTGATCATAATTCTATCCTCCTGATTCCTGCTTACACGCATATACTAAAGCAGGAAGTACCAGTGACTCTATCAATAGGAAAGTGGTCAGATGAAGCAGATGCTAAGCTACAGGACTGTTTTGCTAGCACAGACTGGAATATATTCTGGGATTCTTCCGATGGCATTGAGGAGTACACCACATCAGTCACTGGCTTCATCAATAAGTGCATCGATGACATTGTCCCCACAGTGACCGTAGGTACATACCCCAACTAGAAGCCATGGATTACAGGCAATATCCGCACTGAGCAAAAGGGTAGAGCTGCCACTTTCAAGGAGCGGGACTCTAACCCAGAAGCTTAAAAGAAATCCCGCTATGCCCTCCGACAAACCATCAAACAGGTAAAGCGTCAATACAGGACTAAGATTGAATCGTACTACACCGGCTCCGACGCTCGTCGGATGTGGCAGTGCTTGCAAACTATTTCAGACTACAAAGGGAAGCACAGCCGCGAGCTGCCCAGTGACGCGAGCCTACCAAACGATCTAAATTACTTCTATGCTCGCTTCGAGGCAAGTAACATTGAAGCATGCATGAGAGCATCAGCTGTTCTGGATGACTGTGTGATCACTCTCTCCGTGGCCGATGTGAGTAAAACTTTTGAAACGGGTCAACATTCACAAGGCCGCAGGGCCAGACGGATTACCAGGACGTGTACTCCGAGCATGCTCTGACCAACTGGCAAGTGTCTTCACTGATATTTTCAACCTGTCCCTGTCAGAGTCTGTAATACCAACATGTTTCAAGCGGACCACCATAGTACCTGTGCCCAAGAACACTCAGGTAACCTGCCTAAATGACTACTGACCCGTAGCACTCACGTCTGTAGCTATGAAGTGCTTTGAAAGGCTGGTCATGGCTCACATCAACACCATTATCCCAGAAACCCAAGACCCAACAGATCACAGATGATGCAATCTCTATTGCACTCCACACTGCTCTATCCCATCTGGACAAAAGGGACACCTATGCGAGAATGCTGTTCACTGACTATAGCTCCGCGTTCAACACCATAGTGCCCTCAAAGCTCTTCCCTAAGCTAAGGACCCTGGAACTAACCACCTCCCCCTGCAACTGGTTCCTGGACTTCCTGATGGGCAGCTCCCAGGTGGTAAGGGTAGGTAACAACACATCCGCCATGCTGATTCTTAACATGCTGATTCTTAACATTGAGGCCCCTCAGGGGTGCGTGCTCAGTCCCCTCCTGTACTCCCTGTTCACTCATGACTGCGTGGCTAGGCACGACTCCAACACCGTCATCAAGTTTGCCGATGACAAAACAGTGGTGGACCTGATCACCGACAACAAGGAACCAGCCTATAGGGAGGAGGTCAGAGACCTGGCCGTGTGGACAACATCTGCTCCCTCAGCGTGATCAAGACAAAGGTGATGATTGTGGACTACAGGAAAAGGAGGACCGAGCACGCCCCCATTCTCATCGATGGGGGGGGCTGCAATGGAGCAGGTTAAGAGCTTCATGTTCCTTGTTGTCCACATCACCAACAAACTATAATGGTCCAAACACACTAAGGCAGTCATGAATAGGGCACGAGAAAGCCTATTTCCCCCTCTGCTATCGGCACGGCAAGCGGTACCGGAGCGCCACGTCGAGGTCCAAAAGGCCTCTTAACAGCTTCTACCCCCAAGCCATAAGACTATTGAACAGCTAATGAAAGGGCTACCCAGACCCCTCTTTTATGCTGCTGCTACTCTGTTTATTATCTATGCATAGTGACTTTAACACCACCGACATCTACATATTACCTCGACTAACCAGTGCCTCTGCACATTGACTCTGTACCGGTACCCCCTGTATATAGCCTCGCTATTGTTATTTTACTGCTGCTGTTTAATTATTTGTTACTTTTATTTTCTATTTTTTACACTTTTTTATTTTCTTTAAGCATTGTTGGTTAAGGGTTTAAGTAAGCATCGACTCGATACATGTTATTTTCTACTCCTTATATACAGACAGTATAGCCATTTTATTTTGACTCATTATTTTAATTTGTTATTCACTGTGTTCCTTGTGTTATAATTTATATATTTTTTAAATGTATCTTATATTTGACTCTGCATTGTTGGAAATGGACCCGTAAGTAAGAATTTCACTGTTAGTCTACAACTGTTGTCTCCAAAGCATGTTACAAATAAAATTTGATTTGATATCTTACCGGTTTGTAATCAAAACTGAAAAGGCTTCCTTTTTAAGTTATTGTATCATGTAATGTTCGTCCTATATATGTACTTGACATTGAATGGAAAAACAATACATTTTCCAAAGAAACTACTGACTTCCAGGCTGCATCACATCCGGCCCATAGGGTGGCGCACAATTGGCTCAACGTTGTCCGGGTTTGGCTGGGGTAGGCCATCATTGTAAATAAGAATTTGTTCTTAACTGACTTGCCTAGTTTAATAAATAATGGTTAAATAAAAAAAAGTTGCAGTACATATTCCATGGACTCTCTCAGCGTGTAGTACCAGTGTCATCCTCTGTATGGCACTGTGTTCTCAGAGTTACTCTTGGCAGAAAGCTGGCCTGGCTCTGTAGTGCCAGTCAGTCCCTATTCCACTCCACTGAGAGAGCAAGAAGGCGTGTAAAGCTTGACTGGCGCAGCATAGTTTTGCCTTGATAGGAATCTAGCCCAACAGAAACAGAAAGGGCTGGGACAGCACTGTAATTCCTCCTGCCTTCCTTTTTATGAATGGTCACTTCCTTTCCACTGAAAAACATTCCCCTCATGAGTTCCACTTTAAATTCACAGTATGTAGGTTAGTTTGGTAATTGTATTTTGGGTTTAACACAAACTGAATGTTTTGTAACACTAGCCTAGCACAAATGTATTTTTTCTCACATTTTTCCCTTTGTAAATATTTGATTTATTGTAGTATTGTTAAAAGAGAAGAAATCCATAATGAATGCATTATTTTGTTTTAATCCGATTTAGCCTCAGATGTAATACACTGGGTGAAACTGAAGAGACCCTAAAGGAAGATTTATATTTTGTTGCCATAAATGTACATATTTCCCCTAGACCCCTAGGTTGTCTGAATATGTTTACAGTAGGTGTTCTTTTATGATTCTGGTGTCTCACTGGGACCAAAATGTATGTTCCTGAAATTAAAACGGGGAGCTTTGAAAATATGAGTAAAATTTTTGTTTCTCAAATTATCACACTTATTATCACACTGGGTTAAGAAATATCACAGTTGGAGAGATTTTCTCTGAAAATTACAAATCCCAAAATACTCATGAAACAATTGACCACAATTTACATTCATCTACAATTTAGGATGTGCAAGTGGAAATTCTCAAAATAAATAAAACATAGAAAATAAAAGTGTGAAGTACGGTATAAGCTTGTACATATAGTTTTAGTATTATTTTTAATGTGTGTCTGGGTTGTGTGTGGGGCAGCCAGGCCAGGACAGTACTGTAGTTGTGTGTTTTTCCTCATCGCGGTTCGAGGCCCAGTCGGCTGCTGACCTCTGCTTGAGTCAATAATGGTGATCTCAGAGTAAAACCACACAGCAATCGAACAAGACATTTACTGAAATTTGTGCTCTCTGTATTTTCTGGAACCAAAAATACGTAAGTTGAAGGAATATATATCTTTGTCAGTGGTTGGTTGACTCCACTGTGGGGACTCATTTTTATGTAACTCCTAATAGCTTAGTCTCTGACCACTAAACCCCTTATCATTGGGATTTCACTGCCACTCATAGTTATTGGATTTTCTAAATGATAATGTTAAAATAAAGGAACTCGGTTTCACTGTTCTACATGGGTTGAGCGAATTCTTGTCACTTCAACCGGTTGTGCTCCACATAGGCCACTCTGTGTTTCTCAATAGAACAGCTTTTACTTGTTACCTTGTCTCGTTACACTGGGTTACTTCACAGAAAGACCTCCATTATAGTTACCAAGCCCCCAGTGTGTTTCTCACTCCCTCTATTGTAGCCTGAGTGTGAGCTGCTCTAGCTAACTGTTGGTTGAACCTCTGTTGTGATGATGTGGAACTGTAGCCAACTGTCTTTAACTCTATCTGACTTGCTTCGGTGTGGCTTATTGTTGGGGAGCCCCTGTATTCTGCTGTGTGTTGTCCTCCTCTGGTAAACCCGTCTGATGTCTCTGTATAGGGCAGCGAAGGCTCAGGGCTTGGCTGAGACGCGTAGCCCTCCATAGTTTTACCATGGTGAGGAAATTAATTAGTGACTCTTCTCACAACCTGAGTCAGAGAGCCGCCAGAGAGCCGCCAGAGAGCCGCCAGAGAGCCAAGCAGCCTTGCTACTGTACCGCCAGTTACATTGGAACACAGGACACTCAGGCAACAATAATATATCACCCTTTTACACTGCTCAAAAAAATAAAGGGAACACTTAAACAACACAATGTAACTCCAAGTCAATCACACTTCTGTGAAATCAAACTGTCCACTTAGGAAGCAACACTGATTGACAATAAATTTCACATGCTGTTGTGCAAATGGAATAGACAACAGGTGGAAATTATAGGCAAATAGCAAAACACCCCCAATAAAGGAGTGGTTCTGCAGGTGGTGAACACAGACCACTTCTCAGTTCCTATGCTTCCTGGCGGATGTTTTGGTCACTTTTGAATGCTGGCGGTGCTTTCACTCTAGTGGTAGCATGAGACGGAGTCTACAACCCACACAAGTGGCTCAGGTAGTGCAGCTCATCCAGGATGGCACATCAATGCGAGCTGTGGCAAGAAGGTTTGCTGTGTCTGTCAGCGTAGTGTCCAGAGTCTGGAGACGCCGTGGAGAACGTTCTGCTGCCTGCAACATCCTCCAGCATGACCGGTTTGGCGGTGGGTCAGTCATGGTGTGGGGTGGCATTTCTTTGGGGGGCCGCACAGCCCTCCATGTGCTTGCCAGAGGTAGCCTGACTGCCATTAGGTACCGAGATGAGATCCTCAGACCCCTTGTGAGACCATATGCTGGTGCGGTTGGCCCTGGCTTCCTCCTAATGCAAGACAATGCTAGACCTCATGTGGCTGAAGTGTGTTAGCAGTTCCTGCAAGAGGAAGGCATTGATGCTATGGACTGCCCCGCCTGTTCCCCAGACCTCTGGGACATCATGTCTCGCTCCATCCACCAACGCCACGTTGCACCATAGACTGTCCAGGAGTTGGCGGATGCTTTTGTCCAGGTCTGGGAGGAGATCCCTCAGGAGACCATCCGCCACCTCATCAGGAGCATGCCCCCCAGGCATTGTAAGGAGGTCATACAGGCACGTGGAGGCCACACACACTACTGAGCCTCATTTTGACTTGTTTTAAGGACATTACATCAAAGTTGGATCAGCCTGTAGTGTGGTTTTCCACTTTAATTTTGAGTGTGACTCCAAATCCAGACCTCCATGGGTTGATAAATTTGATTTCCATTGATCATTTTTGTGTGATTTTGTTGTCAGCACATTCAACTATGTAAAGAAAAAAGTATTTAATAAAAGTATTTAATTCATTCAGATCTAGGATGTGTTATTTTAGTGTTCCCTTTATTTTTTTGAGCAGTGTATATTTAGAGCTTGAATGAAAAGCGAACAAATTAAGTTGTCATTATATGGGATGTATTTCTATTATGAGAAGGATATATATAGATGGTTGTGTTTCTGTAGCCTATTATCATAAATAAAGATGCAGTATTTGTTTAAAATTGCTGTCTTTTTTTATTGTGCATATGCAATCATATTGTAATAAAATAAGTTATTTGTCTTGTGTGTTTTGGAAAAGTGTAAATTGTTAATATTTTAATGTGTTTAACTGCATTGTCTGTTTGGGATTTTTTAAATGGGATTTTTTAGATGTCATTCTCTTGATATAGAGACTGCTGAATTGTGCCAGTTAAATCTAGATGAAAGTGCTCTTGAGGTTGCTACCAGTTATTTAAATGTAACCACCATTGTTATTGGACGATAATCATAAAGTTACTATGCTCCATTTCGATCGAGGATATTTTTAAGACTGGAATGAGTTACCAAATACATTTGTAAATAGTTACAAAAATACCAGTCTTTACTTTGGGCTGTGTTTGGAAGCTGAACAGAGAACTGTGGGCCTCTAAATATGTTGATTATTTAGCTAGCTGTTGAACATGTGGTTGAACAGTGGTAACTTTGATTAAAGGAAGCATGGTCTTACCAGTCGTGTGTAAGACATTGTGGCTGACTAGGAAGGGAATAGTTAGGTTTTTTATACATTAGAAACTTACTTATCTGAACAACCAGTACATTTGCACTTACATCAAAATATCACCATATAAAGATTGTTGATGGTACATACTGCTTATTGAGGCACTCATGCCCCCTTCCTCTCCCTTCCTCTTCCCTCTCTCTGTCTCTCTGTCTCTGGTCTTGACTGTGGCCTCTCCTGCTGGCTGGGGTGTCATGTGGGAGCATCTGCCAGGCCAACCGGTCCTGTTTCGTTCCTCTCCTCTCTATCTGGGGGGTGTCGGGGTGGGTGGGGGGGTGTTAGCAGTGCTCCAGGATGCCGTTGGTAGTTAAGTGACTTCTGAGCTGTAAGTATGTTTGAGAGGTTCCTGCTGAGCTGTGTAGACCTGGCTGCTTACCTCTGAACTACATGGACATGATCACATTACTGCCTGCCTGGTCCTGCCGATCAGCCTTGTAGATAGGCATTCACATCCAGACCCTCTACCATGGCTCTATTGTTCTCTCCATCTCTCCTTCCATCACTCTCTCGTATAGCTTTCTCTCTTGCGTTATCTCTAACTCTAAAACATACCCATCCTCTCTGTCACCATATCAACCATCTGAGGCATTGTAAATACTGATGTGCTGACATGTACTGCTGTAAACTAATATATCTGATTGCGGTGTGTGTGTTTGGTTGTTGTGAACTAGGTTGTCTGTTTGTATGCTCTTTGACACATCAATAAAGTGGGCCTACATGTGGGAAATGTCTCTTAAGGTTTGCACATTTGGACACATGAGAAATTTCAGTAAAGTTTGCTACCAACTATATTTTTATAAACGGTCCCCTGAGTGTCCCAAATGACGTCTCCTAAAACAAACCCCCCATCACGGGTGGTTTGGGGAAAAGCCATTTTCACACAGGTTGGCTTGACCTCCCCTCAGCTATACAGCAGCCTTAATATAGCAGGCAGACGGGGAAACAGGAGAGGAGAGTGGTGATGGGAGATGCCTTGCCCTGCTCCGGCGTGCCATCTTTACCTGCGACTCAATCTGATGGCTTTTCCACAAATGTCTTGTGATACCATGGGAAAACAGTAAATCTTGTGATACCTTGGGAAAACAGTAAATCTTGTGATACCTTGGGAAAACAGTAAATCTTGTGATACCTTGGGAAAACAGTAAATCTTGTAATACCTTGGGAAAACAGTCAATCTTGTGATACCGTGGGAAAACAGTCAATCTTGTGATACCTTGGGAAAACAGTCAATCTTGTGATACCTTGGGAAAACAGTCAATCTTGTGATACCTTGGGAAAACAGTCAATCTTGTGATACCTTGGGAAAACAGTCAATCTTGTGATGTTTTTTTCTTTGCAGCGTATAATAAGGGTTCTTTTAATTTGTTTTCACTTTGTCCACTGGGATCCCCTTTTTGTCTGGCACTTTCTAGCTCTCTCACTCTCTCCAAAAAAAATTATATATTTAAGGACTTTAATGGCATTGGAAACATATGTTAACATTGCCAAAGCAAGTGAAGTTTCAAATGTCATATGTGTAAATAGTTCAAGTACAAAAATACACATATGGGTTGTATTTACAATGGTGTTTGTTCTTCACTGGTTGCCCTCACTGGTTGCCTGTCACAACTCTTGGTGCTGATGGCACACTGTAGTATTTCACCGAATTGAAATGGGATTTTATCAAAATTGGGTTGTTTTCGAATTCTTTTGTGGATCTGTGTAATCTGAGGGAAATATGTGTCTCTAATGTGATTATACATTTTGCAGGAGGTTAGGAAGTGCAGCTCAGTTTCCTCCTCATTTTGTGGGCAGTGTGCACATAGCCTGTCTTCTATTGAGAGCCAGATCTGCTTATGGCAGCCTGTCTCAATAGCAAGGCTAGGCTCACTGAGACTACATAGTCAAAGGTTTCCTTAAGTTTGGGTCAGTCACAGTGGTCATGTATTGTGTCACTGTGTACTCTCTGTTTAGGGCCAAATAATGTAGCATTCTAGTTTGCTCATTTTTTTTCTAAATTCTTTCCAATGTGTCAAGTAATTATATTTTTGTTTTCTCATGATATTGTTTGGGAATAATTGTGTTGCTGTCCTGGGACTGTGGGGTCTGTTTGGGTTTGTGAACAGAGCCCCAGCTTGCTTAGGGGACTCTCCAGGTTCATCTCTGTAGGTGATGGCTTTGTTATGGAAGGTTTGGGAATCGCTTCCTTGTAGGCAGTTGTAGAGTCTAACAGCTCTTTTCTGGACTTTGATCATTAGCTGGTGTCAGCCTAATTCTGCTCTGCATGCATTATTTGATGTTTTACGTCGTACACTGAGGATATTTTTGCAGAATTCTGCATGCAGAGTATCCATTTTGTGTTTGTCCCATTTTTTTGAATTCCTGGTTGGTGAGCGGACCCCAGACCTCACAACCATAAAGGGCAATGGGTTCAGTAACTGATTCAAGTATCTTTAGCCTGATCCTAATTGGTATGTCGAACTTAATGTTCCTTTTGATGGCATAGAAGGCCCTTCATGCCTTGTCTCAGATCGTTCACGGCTTTGTGGAAGTTACCTGTGGCGCTGATGTCGTGTCTTTGGCTATGCCGGATTAAGTGATATGACATGCTATTCTATAAAATATTTTCTCCGTAATCAATATTACCTGGTTGAGCTAATCATGTAAATGTAATTAACTAGAGAGTCAGGCACCACAAAATAATATTTGTAGAGCTGTTATCTTCCGAATAAACTCTTAAAGACCTAGTAATATTTTACATCAATAGCAGTCAATATTAATCGTCATCTTAATTCAGTCTCATCTGAAAGTTGTAAATTCTGCACGAACCCTGGCTAACAAGTTGAATCAGCAATACAAAATTGGGTTTAATCATTTATTTACTAAATACCTAACTAATCACACAGAATTACACATACACATAATTAAATCATAACTTGATTACATATTACGTCATAATGGAAAACATCCCTAGTGGGCGGAACAGATATGACAGCTTGTTACACAAAAGAAAAGGGGCTGGGTTTGAGTGAAGGAGCGGGAAGACTGAGGAACAAAGGCCGAAGCTGTGCTATCGTAAATACAGTATCTTATACATTCTAAATTACCGCCCATTTGGAAAAGGAAAATGCAATAAATATTTACTCTGTGCTACACTTCGGTAGGTTGGTGGTAGATGGAAGGCCGTGTTGCCCAACCGAGTCCTTTGAAGAATGTCTCTGGTTGTCAATTGGATACGTTGTAGTGACGTCGTTGTGAGGTTGACGGGATACTCTGTCTGTTCCTTCCTAACCTGCTTTTGCAGCTGCTGTTGCTATCTCAACGGCTAGGAGGTATCACTTCTGTAGTGAATAAGAGTTCAATGTTCATACCATTCGCAACCAAAGCTCACGCTGATGTTGGCTTCATTCTGTAGTTATTATCTGAACCATTCTGACATCGGACCGTCGTCCTCACATCCTCGGAACATGAGGTTATATTGTCGTCAAGGGCTTATATAGGAAGGGAGAGGAGGGCATGTTAGAAACGTTTTATAGCCCATGTCCCTTCACAGGGGCAGGCCACTGATTGAGCAGCCCTATCTTATGAAAACCCAAATCTCACATTTTAGAATCTAAAATCACATTTCATTCCATCACAAATAATTTCATATTCAAACATTTAAATTGAACAACAATTCCATGTGAATCCGATAACTCTGATGTGTAGACTTTCCACTGTAGAGTTTGTCATCTTATCATTGATGAGAATGTCTCAGATGACAACCGAACTGACATCATATTCATTAAGTACCACCACATATGTTCAATTGTTCGGTTTACCAGAATATAGTTCATTTCTCCCCCACCTTCTGATGTTCTCAGAATCTCTATGTTAACCAAGGATTTTGCAAATGTAACCTCAGTAGGGTAGAGAGAGGAAAAAGGGGGAAAAGGTATTTATGACTGTCATAAACCTACCCCCCAGGCCAACGTCATGACACTGATGTTTAGGCTGAAGTATTTATAGTTTTTTTTGTGCTCTAGGGCAGCGGTTTCTAGATGGAATTTGTATTTCTGGTCCTGGCAACTGGAACTTTTTTGGAACACTATTATTTTTGTCTTACTGAGATGTACTGTCAGGCCCCAGGTCTGACATAATCTGTGCAGAAGAAATAGGTCCCGCTGTAGGCCCTCCTTGGTTGGGGACCGAAGCACCAGATAATCAGCAAACAGTAGACATTTGATTTCAGATTCTAGTAGAGTGAGGCCAGGTGCTGCAGACTGTTCTAGTGCCCTCGCTAATTTGTTGATATATACAGTGCCTTGCGAAAGTATTCGGCCCCCTTGAACTTTGCGACCTTTTGCCACATTTCAGGCTTCAAACATAAAGATATAAAACTGTATTTTTTTGTGAAGAATCAACAACAAGTGGGACACAATCATGAAGTGGAACGACATTTATTGGATATTTCAAACTTTTTTAACAAATCAAAAACTGAAAAATTGGGCGTGCAAAATTATTCAGCCCCTTTACTTTCAGTGCAGCAAACTCTCTCCAGAAGTTCAGTGAGGATCTCTGAATGATCCAATGTTGACCTAAATGACTAATGATGATAAATACAATCCACCTGTGTGCAATCAAGTCTCAGTATAAATGCACCTGCACTGTGATAGTCTCAGAGGTCCGTTAAAAGTGCAGAGAGCATCATGAAGAACAAGGAACACACCAGGCAGGTCCGAGATACTGTTGTGAAGAAGTTTAAAGCCGGATTTGGATACAAAAAGATTTCCCAAGCTTTAAACATCCCAAGGAGCACTGTGCAAGCGATACTATTGAAATGGAAGGAGTATCAGACCACTGCAAATCTACCAAGACCTGGCCGTCCCTCTAAACTTTCAGCTCATACAAGGAGAAGACTGATCAGAGATGCAGCCAAGAGGGCCATGATCACTCTGGATGAACTGCAGAGATCTACAGCTGAGGTGGGAGACTCTGTCCATAGGACAACAATCAGTCGTATATTGCACAAATCTGGCCTTTATGGAAGAGTGGCAAGAAGAAAGCCATTTCTTAAAGATATCCATAAAAAGTGTCGTTTAAAGTTTGCCACAAGCCACCTGGGAGACACACCAAACATGTGGAAGAAGGTGCTCTGGTCAGATGAAACCAAAATTGAACTTTTTGGCAACAATGCAAAACGTTATGTTTGGCGTAAAAGCAACACACCATCCCCACTGTCAAACATGGTGGTGGCAGCATCATGGTTTGGGCCTGCTTTTCTTCAGCAGGGACAGGGAAGATGGTTAAAATTGATGGGAAGATGGATGGAGCCAAATACAGGACCATTCTGGAAGAAAACCTGATGGAGTCTGCAAAAGACCTGAGACTGGGACAGAGATTTGTCTTCCAACAAGACAATGATCCAAAACATAAAGCAAAATCTACAATGGAATGGTTCAAAAATAAACATATCCAGG